>NC_050073.1:9999777-10252020 GCF_009764565.3 Dermochelys coriacea | reverse complement strand
CCATTACAATCTGCATACCACACAGACTATGCCAACAGCTTGTGCCACACACTCTCAAAGAAACTGCGGAACCACCTGGTCAACATCCTCTACAGCAAACAGGGAAAGATTACGAATGAGCTCTCAAAACGGGATACTCTCATAAGAGCCAACCTTCCACACAAACTTCCTCATGGCTGGACTTTACAAAAAGTAGACAAGCCATCTACAACACACTTGTCCTTTTTCTCTTGTAGAGAAGCAGGACACTAAACTCTTGAAACTACTACATGCCACAAGGGGCCACAACAGAGGTTCCCTTATCCCACCCAGCAATATTGTTCATCTGTCCAACTATACTCTTAGCCCAGCAGAAGAATCTGTCCTATCTCGGGGCCTCTCCTTTTGCCCCTCCACCCCCACGAACACGATACAGTTCTGTGGTGACCTAGAATCCTATTTTTGACGTCTCCGACTCAAGGAATATTTCCAACACACCTCTAACCAACGTATTAACCCACAAGGACCTTCCTACCAACGCTACAAAAAGAAGGATTCTGGGTGGACTCCTCCTGAAGGTCGAAACAACAGACTGGACTTCTCCATAGAGTGCTTCCGCCGACGTGCACGGGCTGAAATTGTGGAAAAGCAGCATCACTTGCCCCATAACCTCAGCCATGCAGAACACAATGCCATCCACAGCCTCAGAAACAACTTTGACATCATAATCATAAAGGCTGACAAAGGAGGTGCTGTCGTCGTCATCATCATGACAGGTCGGAATATGAACAAGAGGCTACTAGGCAGCTCTCCAACACCGTTTTCTACAAGCCATTACCCTCTGATCCCACTGAGGGTTACCAAAAGAAACTACAGCATTTGCTCAAGAAACTCCCTGAAAAAGCACAAGAACAAATCTACACAGACACAGCCCTGGAACTCCAACCTGGGGTAGTCTAACCTGGAAATCCTGGACGCCCCATCATCTCAGGCATTGGCACCCTGACAGCAGGATCGTCTGGCTATGTAGACTCCCTCCTCAGGCCCTACGCTACCAGCCCTCCCAGCTATCTTCGAGACACCACTGACTTCCTGAGGAAGCTACAATCCATCGGTGATCTTCCTAAAAACACCATCCTAGCCACTATGGATGTGGAAGCCCTCTACACCAGCATGCCACACAAAGACGGACTGCAAGCCATCAGGAACAGTATCCCCGATAATGTCACAGCTAACCTGGTGGCCGAACTTGGTCCTCACCCATAACTATTTCACATTTGGGGACCATGTATACCTTCAAATCAGCGGTACTGCTATGGGTACCCACATGGCCCCACAGTAGGCCAACTTTTTTATGGCTGACTTAGAACAACGCTTCCTCAGCTCTCGTCCCCCAATGCCCCTACTCTACTTGCGCTACATTGATGACGTCTTCATCATCTGGACCCATGGAAAAGAAGCCCTTGAGGAATTCCACCAGAATTTCAACAATTTCCATCCCACCATCAACCTCAGCCTGGACCAGTCCACACAAGAGATCCACTTCCTGGACACTACAGTGCTAATAAGCGATGGTCACATAAACACCACCCTATATCGGAAACCTACTGACCGCTATTCCTACCTACATGCCTCCAGCTTTCATCCAGATCACACCACACGATCCACTGTCTACAGCCAAGCTCTACGATATAACCGCATTTGCTCCAACCCCTCAGACAGAGACAAACACCTACAAGATCTCCATCATGCATTCTTACAAGTGAAGAAACAGATTGACAGAGCCAGAAGAGTGCCCAGAAGTCACCTACTACACGACAGGCCCAACAAAGAAAACAACAGAAGGCCACTAGCCATCACCTTCAGCCCCCAACTAAAACCTCTCCAACGCATCATCAAGGATCTACAACTTATCCTGAAGGACGACCCATCACTCTCAGACCTTGGGAGACAGGCCAGTCCTGTCCTGTGCCAGTCCAGGACAGCCCCCCAACCTGAAGCAAATATTCACCAGCAACCACACACCACACAACAGAACCACTAACCCAGGAACCTATCCTTGCAACAAAGCCCGTTGCCAACTCTGTCCACATATCTATTCAGGGGACACCATCACAGGGCCTAATCACATCAGCCACACTATCAGAGGCTCGTTCACCTGCGCATCTACCAATGGGATATATGCCATCATGTGCCAGCAATGCCCCTGCCATGTACATTGGTCAAACTGGACAGTCTCTACGTAAAAGACTAAACGGACCCAAATCGAACGTCAAGAATTAGAACATTCAAAAACCAGTCGGAGAACACTTCAATCTCTCTGGTCACATGATTACAGACCTGAGAGTGGCGATCCTTCAACAACATAAAACCAGACTCCAACGAGAGACTGCTGAATTGGAATTAATTTGCAAACTGGATAAAATCAACTTAGGCTTGAATAGAGACTGGGAGAGGATGAGTCATTTCCCCATGTTATTTCTCTCCCCACCCCACCCTCCACTGTTTCTCAGACGTTCTTGTTAACTGCTGGAAATGGCCCACCTTGATCATCACTACAAAAGATTTTCCTCCTTCCCCCCGCCCCCGGTAATAGCTCATCTTAAGTCATCACTCTCCTTACAGTGTGTATGATAAAACCCATTGTTTCACGTTCTCTCTCTCTCTCTCTCTGTGTATATATAAATAGATCTCCCCACTGTATTTTCCACCAAATGCATCCGGTGAAGTGAGCTGTAGCTCACGAAAGCTTATGCTCTAATAAATTTGTTAGTCTCCAAGGTGCCACAAGTACTCCTTTCTTTTTTGCTCACTTGTTGTCACATCTCTCTTGGCAGCATTCTCAAGTTTGCCACCAACTGTTATCCAAGCTCTCTTTCCACCAACCCTGTAGTGAGTTATCCAGGTGGAGGCCTTCTCAGGTCAGACTGGCTGTGCCTACTTGTCATCATTGGAGATCACATAGCAAGTGGCATGTAGAATCATAAGATGAGGATTGGAAGAGCTAGTCCCACCCGCTGCTCAAAGTAGGACCAACCCCAACTAAATCATCCCAGCCAGGGCTTGGTCAAGCCAGGTATTCAGAACCTCTAAGGATGGAGATTCTGCCACCTCCCTAGGTGAGCATTCCAGTGCTTCACCACCCTCCTAGTGAAATAGTCCCATCCCACCCCCCAGTAGCCAACCTCGACCTCCCCCACTGCAGCTTGAGACCATTGCTCCTTGTTCGGTCATCTGCCACCACTGAGAACGGCCTAGCTCCATCCTCCTTGGAACCCCTTCAGGTAGTTGAAGGCTGCTATCAAATCCCCCCCCACACTCGTCTCTTCTGCGGACTAAACAAGCCCAGTTCCCTCAGCCTCTCCTCATGAGTCACGTGCCCTAGCCCCCTAATCATTTTTGTTGCCCTCTGCTGGACTCTCTCCAATTTTTCCACATCCTTTCTGTAGTGGGGGGACCAAAGCTGGACACAGTACTCCAGATGGGCCTCCCTAGTGCTGAATAGAGGGGAATCGTCACTACCCTCCATCTGCTGGCAGTGCTCCTACTAATGCAGCCCAATATAGCAGTAGCTTTCTTGGCAACAAGGGCACGCTGTTGATTCGTAGCCAGCTTCTCGTCCACTGTAATCCCCAGGTCCTTGTCTGGGGAACTGCTGCTTAGCCAGTCGGTCCCCAGCCTGTACCAGGGAATGGGATTCTTCCCTCCTAAGTGCAGGACTCTGCACTGGTCCTGATCGAACCTCGGATTTCTTTTAGCCCAATTTTCAATTTTTCCTAGGTCACTCTGGACCCTATCTACCTCTCCCCCCAACCTAGTGTCATCCATTAACTTGTGAGGGTGTAAGCCATCCCATCATCCAGATCATTAATGACGAACAAAACCAGCCCCAGGACCGACCCCTGGGGCATGCCGCTTGATACCAGCTGCCAACTAGACAGAGCTGTTGATCACTACCCGTTGAGCTTGACGATCTAGCCAGCTTTCGATCCACCTTTTGCCAGCAAGTTAAAGTAGTATGGGCTGGATGAATGGCGAGACTACTGTGGGAGACTGTATCAAACTTTGTTAGAGTCAAGGTATATCATATCCACAGAGCCAGCTCTCATCATAGAAAGCAATCCGGTTGGTCAGGCATGACTTGCCCTTGGCGAATCCATTTTGGCTGGTCCGATCACCTTCCTCTCCTCCAAGTGCTTCAAAACGGATTCCTTGATGACCTGCTGCAGGATTTTTCCAGGGACTGAGGTGAGGCTGACCAATGTTGGCATTTGATGAGACAGTCAGCTGCACAGAGTGTCCTTCCCTTCACAAAGCAAGATTTTTGCCCCATGCCCCATTAGGGATCAGGTGCATTGCCCCACACTCAGAAAAGGGGATGTCCCCGACTGCAGGGAATCCATACCTGTAGAACATCCCCCAAGTCCTTTGGTGCTCAGGAGAGGCTGTCGAAAGAGATTGATGGATCGGATCTTTGCCAGGGGAAGTATCTGGCCTCACGCTTGCACTGTGGAAGGGCTGAAGACTGCTCACCATCACTTCCTTGCTAGTCAATAGAGCAGGCCAACTTACATGAAGGTGCTGTCCCGGGTGATGGAGCCGTCTGGCCCAGTCCGGATGTCGATGCCAGAGATCAGCTGGTTCTCATAGATCAGTTTGTCATGGATCACCTGGAAGAGTGGAGACATGGGGCAGGTTAGTCCCCCAAGACCCTGAGCAGAGCACTCACCCTGGCTTCCCGTGGGTGTCCCCTCACCTGGACTGTGGTGCCGCACTGCATGAGGGGGAAGCGGAAGATCACAAAAGCCTCAGTCATCCTGATGGGGTCACACCCTGCCTGGGCATAGGCTAGCCGGACACTCTCCAGGATGATGGGGTGATCAGACACGTCCCTGGAGACCACCAGAACAAAGTGACCGTCCAGGAGGCACTGAACAGTGACTGCAACACAAAGGAGCAGGATTAAGTATACATGTTCCTGGTATAGGAATTGGGCAAGAGTTCCATGCCACACCACGGATGATAGATTGGAGAAGAGCCATGAGAAATATTAGAAACCAGGCCTTGTAGTGACCAAATTCTGTCTCTTTAGACAGAGAGAAGGTTAAGTATTAAAGAAGGTGTAGATCGGAGAGCGAGGGTAGTTAGCCATTGGAATGGTTTGCCCAGGGTCATGGTGGATTCTCCATCACTGATAGGCAAGACTGGATGTCTGCCAAGAGATCTGCTCTAGGAGTTATTTCAGGGAAATTCTATAGCTTGTGTTATATAGGAAATCAGACTAATGATCACAATGGTCCCTTCTGGCTTTGGAATCTATCAAATGAAGCCCCAGGGGGGTAAGTGGGTTTGCCTGACACAGCATGATTGCAGCTCATGTTGTGGAGGAACAAGACAAGCCGGCAGAGTTATCCATCGATCCGATGATGGAGCACCAGCCTGTACCGTCTGATGGTTCTTCCTCTGCCACCACACATTTAGTGTTTGCTCTCAAGATCTGCCAGGCATTGGGCAGCTGAGGAGAGACCGTGATGTAGGAAGGAATCCCTTTGCACACAACTGATGCCAGCTGCAGCCTAGAGAGAGAGATACAAAGACATTGTATCCAAGGCTACTTCACTATGCTAGTAGGTAGTGACCAAACTCATCTGAGAGCTATGGCGTCTCACCAAGCTTCCCAGGACAGAGATGGCAAAAGGCTCCATAAGCTGACAGGAGGGCAGGTCTCCTACCTGTGTTGCCATAGTAGCAGGGGGTAGTGAGGTCAGTCTCATCATAACAGCAGCCAGCCTGGAAGCAAGCAGCTTGGCCTGGGGCATCTGCACAGGGAATCTTCCCAGCCACCACACGGCACTGCTCCTCTGTGAGATGGGCACCTAGAACAGCAGGGTGTGGATTAAAGAGAGCTAGAGATCCTCTGAAGGGATCACAAGAGACCCTTCCCCAGAGGCTTTTGAATATCTGTAGTGACCTCTGGACAAGTGGCCGACCTCAACACCAGTCCAACCCTCTTGCCCTTCCCCAAAGGGCTGCAAGAGCTCCCACCGTGGTCCTCCATCCCAGCTCACCCTGCCCCCACAACCATAACCTCCAACCACATACCACCTCAGACAGCATTGTGCTCAAATCCCCACCCCCCGTCCTCCAGATGTAGCACGTTGCCCTTCTTAGCATTAAGCCCGATACCAGGCTTAAAGTTTCACATGGAAATTCAGGCTCCTGATCTGCTGCTGCGTCAGAGCAGAGCCCCCACCCACACCCTACAGCCCCCTCCACACAGCCAGCAGTGTGGTCCACTCCCATTTATCACAGTTAGCAGTTCTGGGGTGGGTTTTTCTAGCCATCTTATGAAATGGTGATCAGACGCCTACTCTAGGAATTTTCCTTTATTAAAGTCACTATCTCCCTTACTGCTAATGGGGCAGAAGCTAGCAGGATGGCCACCATTTCCCCATAGCCGATCAGAGGAAAGTGCCCCTCATAAACATGGCTGTGAATTTCTTTAATGAGACTGAAGCTGTACCTACAGGCAAAGTGGCTGCCACTCTGGTTTAGGGGAAGGGCTAGACAGGACTCTAAGAGCGCAGAGGGACTAAGAGCTGTGGAGAGCCTGCGTGAGACGCATGGGGAGAAGGAGACAGATTGCAAGCAGATGTGGCGGTGAGATCTGAAGGGAAACAACATCAGATCCCAAACCCTGGGATAGTGGAGGAACAGGGGAAACCCCTCTGAGCAGCCAATGGCAAGGACACATTGGTGGATGTGTGACTGGATTTTGCCCCAAAGAAGCTCAGACTTGGAAAGCAAGTGCTTTCCCTCTAAAGCTTTGGAAAACCAGAAGGCAAATAGCCACCCCTCCCTCTTCAAATAAACTGGGGGCGAACAGCATGATTTCTAAACGAATCTCATTTTTGATCATGGATTACAACACTGTCAACACCAGCTCGAACATGGCAGCCACAAGCAGGGGACAAGGTTCAGCTCCCCTGTAGACCAACACAGGGGTCAGAAGTGGACCATGAAACCTTCCATTAGAGGGGACCCACATGCACTCAGAACAGTTGGGGAGTCTGACCTCTGACACACCTATGTTGCTTGGTGGAGGAGAGATGTGGGGCACCGGGCCCAGCCGCGGCTGGGGTTAAGTCATGTTCAGTGGGCTTGGGGCAGGACATGTTTACATCATGGGTAGCAGCAATGGCCCCGGTGCTTAGTAGTTCCTCCACTCGGACCCTCAGGTGGTTACAGCCATCCTGCAGTGAAAGCAGAATGGCTAGTAAGATTGTGGTTAAATGGAATGTCTCTGGTTGCTCAGCCCATTCCCCGTCTGCACAGGCTAGGGTCGTCAATTTTGGTTGGACATATCCCCGGAGGTTGTGTCACATGACAATCTTTAATTGAAAATTAAGTGTTAATTCGTGGAGACTCTAAAAGGGTTGGCAAGCTTAGCACAGGCTGTGTGAGAATAGGTAGGGAAGAATCTACAGAACTGCAGCAGCCTGGGTACAGTAGCTGGAGCTCATGAAGAACGAGGCTGTCAACTGTCCTACATAGAGGCCAAGAACCTCTCCACATTGATACGTTGTGATTTAGAGGCAAGTGTTCAATGTAGCAGCAGAGATGATAGAGACACTAGAGCCTCTTGTGCCAACTCACTCACCTGCCTGAGCACATGACAGCCGTTATAGCCAGCGGAGAAGATCACTTCCCCTTTCTCACCAGACATGATCCAGTGGAGGCAGATGGAGCAGTTTGTAACTTCAAAGCGAGTCCCAAACTCGTCTGTGGAGAGAGTCACACTCAGACAAACCTTCATCCATGGGCAAGGGTAAATTAAGGTACTCTAGTTCAGAGACATAGGAAGGCTGTAACGTATGAAGCAGGGACTATGTCTTGCTCCATCACAGGTATCTTTGGGTAGCTGGATTTGGGTTACCAGCCACCCCCAAATTAGTCTTTATTTGCCAAGTTTTTCCCTAAATCCACCAAGGAGAGTGGAAGGGCCCCAAACCCTGGCAGTACAAGGGCTGTCTTGCACCTATGCATGGCAACAGCAATGCTAGCCTCTATCACAGTCAGGTGGGAGTCCTAGAGTGGAGACATTTCATGGGGCCAAGCCAGAGTTTGGGAGGCCTCCCTTCAGAGTATTACCCTCATCAGGCGCTTGTCTTACAGTCAGAAGAAGCACCACTGAAGTCAGCCAGATAATACCTACTGGCTTCCTCAGTCAGAAGCACCTCCTAGGGCTAAGGACAGCAACTAAGCAAGAAAGAGTTATAGTAGACACTGAAAAATTAGATCCACAATTAACAGAGGAAGGAAGTCCTCATGCAAGGCTAGAGTTACCCACAGGAGACAGGGGAATGTTCAATAGCATCTAAGAAACCCTCCAGCGTGTTTGTTTAAAGAGGAACCTGAGCATAGATAGGGGTGTCCTTGGCTGCTTATTAAGTAAGCCCTGCAGCTACTTACCCACAACTTTGAAGTGGATGGTGTGGCTCTGGCTGGGAAAGACCAGCAGCTGCATCCCATAGTCTCCACAGTCATACTCATATCCATGCTGCAAGACAGTTGGCTGTCCAAAGGCTGTCCCCAGGGATCAGAGCAACACTAAGCCCACAAAATACCTACAGCCCAGCCCCATAGCTGAAGGTGCTAAGGAAGAAGCCCAGCAACCACACAGACACTTCTCATAGCTCAGGAAGCTGTGGGTGTGGGGCTTTGTAGGGTGAGTGGAGAGGTGGGACCGGCATGTGAACCAGGTAAGCAGAGAGGCAGCACCTGGGGAGCTGTCTGCTGCTGTTGAGGGGCTGGGTAAAAAGTGCAAAGCTCAGGATGAAACAGAAATATAACCTTTGAATCCCCCGACCAAAATCAAATAAACAAAAACCCCTCACAGTGAATCCTAGTGTTACTCTGGCTTTTGGGATGTCCCCTCTCTTGCCCTGTCTTTCTCTCCCTCTCCTTGTCTGTGACTTTCACTCTCCCTCTTTTCTCTCTCTCACACTGTGAGGTGTCTGTGGGAGGGAAGGGGAACTCCTTCCAAGAGTCACTCTCTTCCCAGTGGGAGAGGAGGAGCTAGAAGAAACTGCTATTAAGAGGGAATAATTCGAGTCCTGCCCTGAGCTTGGCCTAGTGCCCACCACTTCCAGTCTTCATCTATCCTGACCTGTGACCTCCCTTGTATCATAACAGCCATTCCTGGCCTGTAACCAATTCTACAGTAGATACAGGAATGGGGCAGCACACTAGCCCCAGCTCAGTACAGTGACTTTTGGGGGCAGGTTGGTCTGGATGGATCCAGGGCTGTGAGTCATAGAATCACTAAATCATAGAAGATTAGGGTTGGAAGAGACCTCAGGAGGTCATCTAGTCCAACCCCCAAGCTCCAACCCCAACTAAATCATCCCAGCCAGGGCTTTGCCATTATGGTCTGAATTTGAATGTGGCTCTGCCACAGATTGTCCATGCCCTTAGGCAAGTCACTTGACTGTTATTATTATTTGTATTACAGTGGCACCCAGAGACTCCAATCGAGATCAAGGCCCCATTGTGCTGGGTGCCAAACATAACGCCTACTAAGAAGCAGTTCCTGCCCCAAAGACATTATGGTCAAAGGACCAGATTCTGCATCCCATCCCCTTCTACCTGTTGATTTAAATGGGACTGTTCCCAGAGCAAGTTACTGCTCAGCGTAAGTAAAGGTTAGAGCTGCTCTGCAAATGGTTTTTTCCCCTGTAGAAACTTTTGACTATTTGGTGAAATATCAAAAAACTCCAAATTTTCAGACTAAAACTGAAAAAATGTTGGTGAAAAACAAACATTTCTGGCCCCTAATTTTCAGCTGAAAACAACATTTTGATCAGGAAATACTATCATGGTGTCTTGTGGAAGGTGTAGTTCAGGTGCCTCATGCTCCCATTCTCCTCTATGGGCTGTGCTGTCTAGAAGGACTACATTTCCCATGATACACCACAGTCTTCTCGCTACTGAGGTACCACATTGCACCATGGGAGATTGGGACTCAGGGACCTATTGGAGCCAACTGGCAGAGGGCAAAGGGGTGTAAAGGCTTACAGAGATCACTGGGTTTGGTGTCAATATACTAGTTCACCAAAGGGTCTTATGGAAGGTCTCTCCTGAAAATCATTGCAGAATGTATGGATGGATACATGTGTGTAAGGAGATATGAATATATACTGAAAATTATGTTCTTCAGGTCTGTGACTCGGGGCTGGTCACCAGAAGGTGATAAAAAGTTTCTTTCAGACAAGAGATGCTTATCTATCTGTCTGACCACATGTACATTAAAATCACAATGGATGCCCAGCTACAGTCTAAGCCGAATACTAGTGAAGGGAGTATGATATCTTCAAGAAAGGGAGTTTACAGGAAGAAATAAACAAGCAGGAGGCTATCCTGTCTGCAAGTGAAGACAATGGCTCATTGGTACTATATCTGGGGGTGCAGCGATACACCCAGTTATCTTTCACAAGGGGACAAGCTGCCAGCTGGCTTGTGTTATGAACAGAAGATCACAGCTGTTTGATGCTGGGAGACAAACTTTGGCTGTGCTAATCTTTATGAGACAGAGGAATGTCTTGTCAGTTAAGTTTAGGCTCTAGACAGCATGCTATGATTTTGTTTTATATGAAAGGTGTGGTGGGTCAGGCGCACACAGGCTCCACTACCATTAAGGCCCCTCCCCCTGAAGTGAGGGGGTAGGGTGAGAGGGTCAAACTGGTGGGGGAACAGCAGATTAGGACTACACCACTGTTTGTAACCATTTGTTTCCATTAATTCTACTTGTTTCATCGTGAATTTCTGATCTTTGTTAAATAAATTTTTTCTTGTTTTTACTGCAAATTTATCCAAGTGCTGTGTGTTAAGCAGAGCAGTGAGCTGAGGTGGAACTGGTAGGCTGGGGTGTACTTCTTTGGGAGTACCAGCTCTGAATTCTGTGAGCATCCAATGGAATTGGGGCTGGATGCTCAGAGGTTGGAGTGTGCCTGTTAATCTGTACAGAGAGAAGGGGACCTGCAGAGGCTGGAAATGTCAGAAGCTGTTGACATTGGGGAGCTAAGCTATTGCAGGCATAGACAAGGCTGGCTCATGCTAAGGGCAGGTGGTAGCAAGATCTCCCACAACCCTGGGTACCCCAGCAAGCATCGCAGTGGCATAGCATTGTTAAGCATCACAAGATGTAGTATGGCTGGAGAAGAGGAAGTGTCCAGAAAGGCTTGGGGCTTTTTTTTAAAATTTGTAGTAAGCAAACAGCAAGAAGAAAATAATGAAAAATTGGTACTCTCTAGCAGAGATCTAGTGCACATAAAAATGGCCATACTGGGTCAGACCAAAGGTCCATCCAGCCCAGTATCCTGTCTACCGACAGTGGCCAATGCCAGGTGCCCCAGAGGGAGTGAACCTAACAGGTAATGATCAAGTGATCTCTCTCCTGCCATCCATCTCCACCCTCTGACAAACAGAGGCTAGGGATACCATTCCTTACCCATCCTGGCTAATAGCCATTAATAGACTTAGCCTCCATGAATTTATCTAGTTCTCTTTTAAACCCTGTTATAGTCCTAGCATTGATAACCTCCTCAGGCAAGGAGTTCCACAGGTTGACTATGCGCTGTGTGAAGAACTACTTCCTTTTATTTGTTTTAAACCTGCTGCCCATTAATTTCATTTGGTGACCCCTAGTTCTTATATTATGAGAACAAGTAAATAACTTTTCCTTATTCACTTTCTCCACACCACTCATGATTATATATACCTCTATCATATCCCCCCTCATCTCCTCTTTTCCAAGCTGAAAAGTCCTAGCCTCTTTAATCTCTCCTCATATAGGACCTGTTCCAAACCCCTAATCATTTTAGTTGCCCTTCTCTGAACCTTTTCTAATGCCAGTATATCTTTTTTGAGATGAGACCAAATCTGTACGCAGTATTCAAGATGTGGGCATACGATGGATTTATATAAGGGCAATAATATATTCTCCATCTTATTCTCTATCCCTTTTTTAATGATTCCCAACATCTTGTTTGCTTTTTTGACTGCTGCTGCATACTGTGTGGATGTCTTCAGAGAATTATCCAAGATCTCTTTTTGAAGTTCTTCACCGTCTGCTTTGGTCTTAACTATCTTGAGCAATTTAGTATTGTCTGCAAACTTTGCCACCTCACTGTTTACCCCTTTCTCCAGATCATTTATGAATAAGTTGAATAGGATTGGTCTTAGGACTGACCCTTGGGGAACATCATTATTTACCCCTCTCCATTCTGAAAATTTACCATTTATTCCTACCTTTGTTCCCTATCTTTTAACGAGTTCTCAATCCATGAAAGGATCTTCCCTCTTATCTGACGACAACTTAATTTATGTAAGAGCCTTTGGTGAGGGACCTTGTCAAAGGCTTTCTGGAAATCTAAGCACACTATATCCACTGAATCCCCCCGTCCACTTGTTTGTTGACCCCTTCAAATAACTAATAGATTAGTAAGACATGATCTCCCTTTACAGAAACCACATTGACTTTTGCCCAACAATTTTTGTTCTGTGTGTCTGACAATTTTATTCTTTACTATTGTTTCAACTAATTTGCCCAGGGCTGATGTTAGACTTACTGGTCTGTAATTGCTGGGATCACCTCTACAGCCCTTTTTAAATAGGGATGTTACATTAGCTATCTTCCAGTCACTGGGTAGATATGCTGATTTAAAGGACAGGTTACAAACCATAGTTAATAGTTCTGCGGTTTCACATTTGAGTTCTTTCGGAACTCTTGGGTGAATGCCATCTGGTCCTGGTGACTGGTTACTGTTAAGTTTATCAATTAATTCCAAAACCACCTCTAATGACACTTCAGTCTGTGACAATTCCTCAGATTTGTCACCTACAAAGGATGGCTCAGGTTTGGGAATCTTCCTAACATCCTCATCCATGAGGACTGAAGCAAAGAATTCATTTAGTTTCTCCACAATGACTATTGTCTTTAAGTGCTCCTTTTTTATCTTGATTGTCCAGGGGTCCTCACTGGTTGTTTAGCAGGCTTCCTGCTTCTGATGTAATAACCAAAAACTCAAAAAGTACTTCAACATTTTATCTGTTCTTCAGAATGCCTTTTTAGCTTTTCTTATTACACTTAATTTGGCAGTGTTGATGCCCCTTTCTATTTACCTCACTAGGATTTGACTTCCACTTTCTAAAAGATGCCTTTTTATCTCACTGCTTCTTTTACATGGTTAAGCCACAGTGGCCCTTTAGTTTTTATGGTGTTTTTTAGTTTGGGGTATACATTTAAGTTGGGGCCTCTATTATGGTGTCTTTGAAGGAGTGTCTATGGAGCTGGCAGGGATTTCACTGTACCTTTTAAGTTCCTCTTCATTTTTGCATAGTTCCCCTTTCTGAAATTAAAAGCCACAGTGTTGGGCTGCTGAGGTGTTCTTCCCACCACAGGAATGTTAAATATTATGGTCACTATTTCCAATCAGTCCTATTATAGTTACCTCTTGGACCAGATCCTGTGCTCCACTTAGGACTAAAATCAAGAGTTGCCTCTCCCCTTGGGGGTTCCTGTACCAGCCGCTCCAAGAAGTGGTCATTTAAAGTAAGAAATTTTGTCTCTGCACACCAATCTTTTGGTCAGCGGACTGACCAGCAGAATTGGCTGTACCTGCCCATGGGTTGTTTGTTCAGACCTACCCTATTATCTCTTAATTACAGCTTGCTTCAGCTGATCCACTCATGTTACCTGGGGAATCTCAACACAAAGCTCAGGGTAATTGTACCCTTTGCAAGGAAGAAGTCAAAGGGGGGGGGGACATAACACATCTGATTAAAGATTGGCACAAACCCAAATTGCTTTTAATCCCCCCCAAAAGTCTTTATTGAGGTCAAGAACTTAGATTTGTTTGGGGTGCTCTAACCCTTTAGCATGAGTTACCCATGGTCTGGAGGGAGGATGTCAAGTGGCCAGCTATCCACCCATCACTGGGGATTCCAAGAGATGTCCAGAAGGTTACATCCAAGATTCCTCAGACCTGTCTAGCTCTTTTCTATTAGAAACTGCTACAATAGCATCAACATCTCCAGGAAAGAAAGATGTTAAGCAAGCATTTTTAATGTTACAGATGCAGGAATAGGCCTGCACAACAGTCCATTAGCTTGGCCTTTAAAAAAAAAAAAGTAGACTTAAGCTCTTTTGAAATTACTGCCTTCCATGGTCAGCAGGGTCATTCTCACAACTAGTCAGTAGGGGGTTGACCATGAGATATGCTAAGGCTGCCAGCTGTTTTTGGCAATAAACATAAGTTATTTTAGTACTAGCCATGGCCTAGGCATTTTGTTGGCCTGTCAACATCTCCCTTTAGTCTTACTTAACCACTAGAGATTCATTGGTGACGTAGCACATGGTTGTTAAAGGCTCTCCCAACCTAGCAGTGAGTGTGAAACACCTGGGCTCAGTTCTAGCGAAGAGTTGAGTGTCAGCTCTAGGATGCTGTACACCTAGAATCTACTGCCCTGCACTTTTGACCTCTGCTTTGGAGGATCTGAATGCTGGTACCAGCTGGCTACATCAGCTGCCTTTGCCCTTCACTCTCAGAGGAAGAGTCTGTGGGTAGATCTAGTGTATGGTGCCTCAGTCCTGGCATATTATGTAGGAGGTCCTCTGAGGAGGGTGGTAATGGAATTCTCCTAGGGACCTCTTTAGAGCTGAGCTTCTCTACTTTGGCCCTTAAGTGGTGTAGAGGGGAGCACCTCTTCTCATGGATGCAAGTGTCTCCTTCAAACAGGGTGTGGAGATGCAGGAGAAACCTGTGCTGAACAGACACTTACCATAGTTGCAGATATGCAAGGCTCGCTTCTTGCTCTCCTTTACAAGTTGAGCTATGGAAACTTGTGCTGGTTGAGGCAACCTTGATGCAGTTAATATTTGCTTGGAGGGACTGGTGCATGCATGGGTCTGAACTTGTGGGGCTCCTAGAACCTTAGAAGTCTACTCATGGGGCAGTTGGGAAGGATACCACCTTTGGTTTACAGGAAGATACCATCTAACTGCTGTTTCTGAGTACTACATGCCCTGGCCCACCCCAAGAGAATGGGGACCACAAGCAACCAGTAGGATACAACCAGTTTTATTGGTTTTTGCTACAATGTTCCTTCATGAGGGTTTTGGAACCCTGTCATCCAGCCTTTTCTCTTCCAGAGCATGATTACAACAGTGAGAATGGAGATCACAGCCAGCAACAAGAGTCCAGCCAGGAGAACAGGGGACAAAACTAGTCTAGAGGCAAGATCTGTGGGAAAAGGAGATTGTGGGTTAGATAGGTGGCCAGAAGAGATGGTGAATCTAGATATCCTTCCATCCCCACCAGGGATGGTAGTTTGACTCCATCCCTACTCACCAATTCTAAACTGGATGCAGTTAGATTGTTCTTTGCATTACTCCCTGCCCCTTAGGGGACACTGCTATCCAGCAACTTAAATCCCAGCTACATGCTTTTGAATAGCACATCCTCAGTTACTCTTCTCAGTCCTGCGTTCCCCACTCCCCAAATAGGAGGCATGAGTAAGAGTCAGGCCAGATGGGAGTCCATGCATCCTCTGCTGCTACCACCAAGCATCTGTAACCAGCTCCCTCATACAAGGCAGGTCATTGATTCAGTCCCCACCTCACCCCTTCACATGTTGGCAGGAGACAGTGCCTCCCAATAAGACAGGACTGCCATGTGCCTGGCCATGGTGCCAGTCACCACTGAGTGGTGTGAGAGTTTGAGAGGAGAGTTACCTTCATTCCCATAGACTGTCTCTTTGAATGCTTCTGGGCTGTCCTGGAAAGCCACAGGCCCATGAGAACTCACCACATCAAGAGGCTCTCCCCCATTTTGGATAGTCAGGAACCGACGGCCTCCTGGGGGGGGGGGGGGGGAGGGAAGAGGAGAGAGAATTAGAGTCTGGAGGCTTTTCAGCTTGCTGACTGCATCCTACTGGCAACCCTGAAGCAGAGCTCACGCAGAACCAGCTGCTGGCCTGACAAGGAGTGATCTCTGCTCACACCTCTAGGCCTCAGGACTGTCCTGGAGACAGAACTAGGACTCTGCCTGTGGAGTCCAAGGAGTGTTTATTGGTTCCTACACAGCTACAGGAGACAGTCAGGCCATTGTTATATCATGGTCAAAATGATGGCCAGGGGAATCTGACTTAGTGGTCTGTCAGAGGCATTGGTGTGAAGTAACTCTGTATAGCTATGTGATGCTCTTAGAGGCTGTCAAGTACTTTACTCATGCAGTTGATCCACTGGTCTGAGCAAAAAGTTCATGCTCCCTGCCAGCTTTCTATGCTTAGAACATAGCTAACAGAGCTCTGGATGGGCTGCAGCTAGTGTGGGTCTGGTACCACCAGCAGCGTGCCACACCCATGCTTAGCACAGAGAGGCCAGACTTACTTGCAGTCACCCCTGATGGGCATATAGGGTGGCAGAGCTCCAGCTGGGATGGTGAGCAGGCTGAGGCACTACAGAAGATGTACACCTAAACCAGACATGGCAGGAACCCAAGTTAAATAATGCACTGGCCAGTCATTCTAGTCAGCAAGTGCACAGCCTCAAACATGCACCTCCTAAAAGGACTGGCCCTGGCTGTAGTAGGAATGGCTACCAAAGATGGTCATTCAGCCCCTCCCCTCCTTTAACCTTTGGAGTCAAATTAGTTACTGTAATACTGAGTTTGCATCTTCATTGGGGAAATCCCTAGTCATGGCATTCAGCAGAGGGCCATGCACCCTGGTACATCACCAGCCAAGCAGGTGCCAGTGTGTACAAGTCACTGGAGGAGTTCCTCAGGTGGATTTATTGGGCAGGCAAAAACCTATGAGTATGCTATTCTTGGCTTGAGAACTGGGGTGGTATTTGTTCACCCCAAGGAGGCCCTACTCCAGCTGCTAAAGCTCCATGCTATTTTCTAATTGGTAGAAGGCTGATGCAGGTTATGTGCTAGAGCTGCTTCCATGCAAGGTCAGCCTTGTACCCAGGTCAGCAGTGACTAGAACCATGCAGTTCAGAGGTCATAGGGATGAAGACCAGTGTTTAAGATAGAAGAGCACTGCTAAACATGTGAGCCAACTGGCCCCACATGCTCACCTACCACAATATGAACAAGGTACCAGGATTCAGCACAACTCCTCACAGGGGTTGCAGCCTGCACCATCCTCCAAAATGGAGCTTTTCCAGTTGGATGGGCAAAGTTCCTCTTTAGAGGAAGAGGCTGTTTGGGTCACTACCCTGGCTGTAGTAGGAATGGCTACCAAAGATGGGCATTCAGCCCCCCTCCCCCTTACCAGTCCCTCAAGCACTATCTGGGCAGCAGAGTCCACAAAGGCAAAGGTGGAGAGGA
This sequence comes from Dermochelys coriacea, assembly GCF_009764565.3. Lineage (NCBI taxonomy): Eukaryota > Metazoa > Chordata > Testudines > Dermochelyidae > Dermochelys > Dermochelys coriacea. The sequence continues at coordinate 10,234,645 of NC_050073.1, read as the reverse complement.
TGAAGCGCTGGTGGTGAGTCGGGAAGGGCAGCTCTGATGAGGCAGGGCCCACGGGCACAAGCTGGGTTCTGTAGTTGTCTCCCAGGAACGGGCACCTGGGAGCAAGGCATGAGAGAATGGTGGACCAAGGAAACTGCCTTCCTCCTCCCCAAGCCATGCTCCCCCTCCAACCCAGCCACTCACCCGTCCACCAGGATGGGCCACTGCGGCTGCTGCAGGGGGTTAGCGCTTGGGGTGGCCCAGCACTGGTGCAGAACGAGAACCAGGGATGGGTCTGTTCTCTGCAGGATGCGAACCTCCATGTAGACAGGGTCCCTGAGCACCTTCACCACAGGGTAGTCTCTCTCCGCAAGATAGGATCTGTAGCTCAGGTCTGTGGGGGAGAGGGCAGGAGGAGAGCAGAGCTGAGACACCTGTGGTCCTTCAGGGGGATGGGATCTCAGTGCTGGAGTGAGGGGTCACCTACCTGTGGCGATGCGCAGCTCAAGCCGGAGGGGTCCTGCCTGGGTGACTGGAGCAGGTGTGGGGGGCAAGAAGACCTCGACCTGGACTGGCAGAAAGTCACTGGCATTGTAGATGCAGCGAGCATGGAGGCTGCACAGGAGAGAGCAGAGGGAGGAGATGGAGCTGAGATTTGTTAGCCAAGCTAAGGTGTTTTAGGAGTCATTGTACATCTTCACCCTCCCCCTGACCTGTGGCTATTTGTACCCATTCATTGGGTACCACTGCTCAATATGGCAAGATCATAAGTGAGTGAGTGAGTGCATAAGATCCTACACAATTGCTCATTCCCAGCCCACTCAGGTTTTTGGCCTCACTGCCTCAAGTTGTGATCGAGTCAGACTGAACCTTGTTGGCTGATTTAAGTCAGCACTTGGATGGAAGATATCCAAGGGAAGTCTCCAATGGACAGACAATTCAGTCTGACACTTGTTCTTGAGAGTCAGCACCAAGTGAGTAACCTAGTTTAGGGAGAGGTGGGTAGTAGTCATTAATTAGGAGATTCAGAAACAGCCTCTAATTACTTGCCATTAATTGCATGGTGGTTTGCCACAGTAGAAGCCATTACCCTAGTATCTCAGCCACATTTCAGTGTGTTTTATTCTTCCTTGTCATTGGACTTGGACACATCAAAAGCTGGTCAAGTGTCAATTTTCCACAGGATATTTTAGAATGATTTTAATCAAAGTTAATCTTTGACAAATTCTAAGACTGGAGTCCAGAATTTTGACTTCTGGTTTCCAGAGTCAGTTTTCCCCTCCCACTGAAATGTAGAGTTGTCAAGCTCTAGTATTTTTAGGAGTCCTGAACTGAAAGATAGTTGACAGCTGACTTTCCAGTACCACCAAACACTAACTCTTAGCATTGAGATTCTTTGGTCCTAAAAGGACTAGAAACTAAGGGAGTTGACAGGTGGTCTATTAGATTCCTCAGAAAGAAAGATTTGTCTCACACTGAAGACTTTCAGGATAGAAGTAGACCAACTTACATGAAGGTGCTGTCCCGAGTGATGGAGCCCTCTGGCCCAGTCCATATGTCAAAGCCAGAGATCAGCTGATTCTCATAGATCAATTTGTCCCCAATTATCTAGAGGGGAATGGGAAACAGGAGGTGTTTAGTCCCTTTGAGGAAGCAGAAAGGGTTCTGTGCTGTGTGTCAGGGACTGTATTTCACCTGGACTGTGGTGCCGCACTGCATAAGGGGGAAGCGGAAGATCACAAAAGCCTCAGTCATCCTGATGGGGTCACACCCTGCCTGGGCATAGGCTAGCCGGACACTCTCCAGGATGATGGGGTGATCAGACATGTCCCTGGAGACCACCAGAACAAAGTGACCGTCCAGGAGGCACTGAACAGTGACTGCAACACAAAGGAGTAGGTTAAGCACAGCAGTTGCAGCCCAATGATGCTGGAACATGTGGGGGCAGGAACTCCCAACCCTTTATTACAAACCAGAGTTAGGTTCAGGCACAGGCATGCTGAGGGAGAGGCCAATATTCACCATGCCTCAGAACACAGGCTAGTATACCCCCTGTTTTATTTCTCCTTCAGTAGGATAGTGAAGGCTATGGAAAAAGAGAGCTTGGGGCCAGGATATTCCTCCAATAGAACCCCCTGGAGATAAGATGGATTCTTTCCACTTGTTTTGCAGTGGCAGAGCTCACATTGTGTAGGCCCTTCATAGGCTGATTGAGGTTTCTCAGGTGTTGAGAGAGTTCAGGCTTGTATTCTTTAGCCATTTCCTCTCTACCCTTTACAGTTGGGGTAGTGGGAATTGTTGTGGAGAGCTCCTGTGCTTTAAATGGGAAGGACCACAAGCCTGGATATGAACATCCATGGATGTACTTAGTTTAGATCAACTCCAGGCCCTGAATAAGTGATCTGGGGATACTTTCCATCCCCTGCTTCTTCACCCTGCCCAGTGGAAGTGGAATGAGACATCCAACTTGTGGCCTAGTTCCTCCTCCAACCAAGTGTTATCATGTGAACATGCCCTGAGCTCTGTGGGCCAGAGCTCCTCCAGCTGGTCCCTTACCTGTGTTTCCATAGTAGCAAGGAGTAGTTGAGTCAGTCCCATCATAGCAGCAGCCAGCCTGGAAGCAAGCAGCTTGGTCAAGGGCATTTGCACAGGGGACCTTCCCATCCACCACTTGGCACTGGTCCTGTGTCAGGCGGGCACCTGGAAGATCAGGTTAGAGACAGTACTGAAGATGGTTGGGAGAACAGTACATGGCCACTTTTCTACTTCAAGATACTTTTGGGTACCACGGTACCCAAATTGTGTGGAGAGGTCATCTGGATCCCTCTCTGGCCTGGTTAGAGCATGTCTCAGGACCAGGGTCCAAGGAACAGTGGGGTGGTAGCTATAATGGTGAATCTTGTGCTAGTAAGCTCCATTTGTTTGCTCTTTTCCCACAACTACTGTCTTTACCCATTTTCTTATGTGTCCTTAGACTAGCCCACCCTTATTAGGCCTCATTGCTAAACAAGTGTTCACTTGTTTCTGGTTCCAGATCTCTTTTTACTGATTATGGTTTTAATTTGGTCCTCGAGTTGTATCAATAGGCCTTTTCATTTAGACTAATTCAGTCTCCTTTATCCCTTCGCTGCATCTCCATCACTACTTTGTGACATTATGAACTTTCACATATTTTTCAGTCAATCTCACAATTAGAGTAAGTTTGCAGACCCAGCCACCACAACAGGTTTCACAATACCCATGGACCAGACACCACATGCTCAGATCCACACCACCCCCAAGCACATTAGTACAAGAAAGGTCATAGTTCTTGTTTTATCATCCAGCCCCAGCCCCTGACACAAGCCAGGATAGTTCTTGGTAGAGGCCTCAGTCAGGATGGGATAAGTTCTGAATTTGAAGGTGTTCTGCAGTATCTTGGGCAAGGGTGAAGGGCCAAGATAGCTTCCCTGAATCCTAGCAATGGGGACACAGGAGAACTTACCCATATAACTCAGTGGAGGATGAGGCTGGGGCACCGGGCGCACCAGGCCCGGCTGCGGCTGGGGCACCGGGCGCACCAGGCCCGGCTGCGGCTGGGGCACCGGGCGCACCAGGCCCGGCTGCGGCTGGGGCACCGGGCGCACCAGGCCCGGCTGCGGCTGGGGCACCGGGCGCACCAGGCCCGGCTGCGGCTGGGGCACCGGGCGCACCAGGCCCGGCTGCGGCTGGGGCACCGGGCGCACCAGGCCCGGCTGCGGCATGTAGCGCATGGTCTCCTCTGGGGTTAAGTCATGTTCAGTGGGCTTGGGGCAGGTCATGTTCACATCACGGGTGGCAGCAACAGCCTTGGTGCTCAGTAGTTCCTCCACACGGACCTGCAGGTGGTTACGGCCATCCTGTACAGAAAAGGAAGTGGAAATTTTAAGTGTGTCAATCAACCCTGAGGCATTAATAGAAGTAGGACTAGTGGGGAGCCAACAGCTGTACCTCTCTGCAGGGGGTTATGGAAGAGGTCAGAGTAAGATTACTGTGGGCTGTCCAACTAAGCACTTCATGGCTGTGATAGCTCAGTGACACTTTCTGGAACAGAGCCAGGGTCTGTGCTTTGCTGGGATGCAGGTACAGGTCTTCATAACAGGAGCACAGAGGATGCCATGGAGGTCAGAAACTCACCTTCTTCAGCACATGACAGCCATTGTAGCCTGCTGAGAAGGTCACCACCCCTTCCTCATTAGATGTGACCCAGTGGAGGCAGATGGAGCAGTTGGTAACCTCGAAGGCTGTCCCAAACTCATCTGTGAAGATATCAAACTTCTCCTGCCACATCCATGCTATGAGAGTTCCTTCGGCACCCTCCCACCACCCCAGTAGTGCAGAAGATCAAGGTCTCTTAAGTACTTCTATTTGGAGCAGGGACAGTGGTCCACTACATTGTGCAGTCTCCATGCAGCTCAGGTAGGCCTGATCCTAAAATAGGGAGATTCCCCATTTATAAGGGATCAGCTGACTAAAGTGAGGTTTTGGGACATGCCCTTTTAGAACACTGCAGTGACTCCAGTGTAAAGTTATCCCACAAGACAAGCCTAGGTCACATAAGCAGCTGAGAACTCAAAGCCAATCCTTTGGAGGTTACAAGAAGGCTTGTGTCCTCTGCCTTCTGTCCAGGACTTACAACTGAGAGGCTTATTTTGGGGCAGGAGCATGTGCAATAACATAAGCTAGAAGGAAGAGAGTTAGGTCTGGCACCAGTCTGTTTAGATCATCCAGATACAGCCTAGGATATTCACAGGCAGTGCCGTGAGGCATAAAGGAGAGTGTCAGTTCAGAGTAACTGCACCTGTATTCCCTCCTTGTGGTCCCCTGAGGACATCCACTCTAGGCCCTCAGCCATCACCTCTCTTGGGCAGAGGCCTGCACTTCTGTGCCTCCTGACCAGTGTGTTCCCTGCCTACACTGCAGTATCACCAGCAAGCCAGACTACCTAAATGGCCAGCACCTGCACTCTCTTCTCTCTCCAATAGGTAGGGTCTTACCAAATTCACAGTCATGAAAAATGAGTCAACAAACATGATGCTATCTGGTCTTTGTGCTTTTACCCTATACTATACAGATTTCATAGTGAAACCAGCATTTCTCAAATTGGGGGTCCTGACCCAAAAGGAAGTTACAGGGGTCAAGGTTATTTTAGGGGTGTCACAGTATTGCCACTTTGTTCTGAGCTGCCTTCAGAGCTGGGAGGCTGGAGAGCAGCAGCTGTTGGCAGGGTGCCCAGCTTTGGAGGCAACATCCCACCAGCAGCACAGAAGAGTAGAAGTACCACAAACTCCCTCACATAATGAACTTGAGCCCTCCCCCCACCCCTTTTTGGGTCAGGGCCCCTACAGTTTCAACACCACAAAGATTCAGATTTAAATGGCTGAAATCATGAAATTTATAATTTTTTTTTCAAGTTGTATGACTGAAGTTGGCCAAAATGGACTGTGAATTTGGTAGGGCTCTAGCTATGACCAGTGTATTGCCAACTGCTGTAAGTTACCACTCAGCATCTTCTAAGCAAGCACATTTATTCTTAAGACAGAGGAGATGTTAAAAAATAAGACCCTACATGCATGCAAAGAAGCTGACCACAGGTGACTTCAACTGCTAACTCAAGCTCTGGTAGGTATCACTCCTTCCAACCTTTCTCCAAGCATTGCCCCCCAACCCTTGGTGAGACAGGTCTGTCCCTTTGCTGAGTCAGTTTAAGGGCAGGGTCTTTATCTAGGAGTCCTTTCTTGGTGTGTTGGTTCCCAGAGAGCCCAGTCTGAACTAGTGTATGGGAGCCTCTCCAGGAGAGAGGGCAAATCAGCCAGATTGCCCAATAGCCATTGGCTGTTTAGTTCCTGGAGGAGCTGCAATAGCCCCTCCCCCATAAAGGGGAGCATAAGTTAGCCCTAGACCAGTCATTAGGGCAATGGATACTCATATTTAATTCAACAAAGCCTCCCAAGGATATGCAGGAAATTGCCCCATCAGTCAGACTAGCCCAGGAGCTCAAGATCTAAGGTTAACAGGCAGACCAGCTGAGATCATGGCAAAAGGAAGGCGGTCACCTCACAGCTGAAGGTTAAGAGGTCACATCTCTTCTCCAGCCTGTTCAACAGAAGTAATTAAGTCAGAGAAACTGCCAGTTAACACCATTAGCAGATGGAAAGGCATAGGAGGACCCCTCCAGGCAGCCACTTACCCACAACTTTAAAGCGGACTGTGCGGCCCTGGCTGGGAAAGACCAGCAGCTGCATCCCATAATCTCCACAGTCATACTCATATCCATGCTGCAAGACAGAGAAACTGACCCTGCGGAAGTCCCCCTGCCCAAGGGCTGTCCCCAGGGACCAGAGCAGTACTAAGCCCACAAAATTCCTATAGCCCAGCCCCATGGTTTCAGGACCTGCTAGTAAAATCCTGCTCAGCAGCTACTTCCCATACAAGGAAGCTGTGGGACTGGGGCTTTATAGGATCAGTGTGGGAAGGGGAGGGGTGTGAACCATGAGAGCAGAGAGGCTGCACCTGGGGAGCTCCCTGCTGCTGCTGAGGGGCCAGGTCACAAGTGCAAAGCTCAGGGGGAAAGGGAAATGTCAGCAAAGCTCCTATCCCCATCTTCAAATGCAACCCTGGCCTCCTGCCCTCCTCCCAGTTCTTGTTTCGATATTGTGATGGGAATTGAAGCTTCCCTCTCCACATGATCTTCCTTTCCCCTCTATTTCTCTGTGTTCCTTTTTCATGTAGTGGTGCAGATCTGTGCCTGCCATGCAAGTGACTGAGGATTGATCCTCCAGTGGGGAGGCAGCATGTTTGATGAGGTTGCCTGTGATAGCAGAGGACTGCACTTTATGTCCCACAATTTCCTTTCCAGTCATGTATTTTCCTCCCTTGTCTACATTTATTCTCTTTCCCTCCTCCACATCCTCAACCCCCCAAGCTGCTCAGAGCTCTTGATATACATTCATTGAGTTTCACTACACCTCTGGTGAGAGAAATAAGTATCATTATCCCCATTACACAGATGGGGAAACTGAGGCACAGGGCGGCACAGCAACATGCCCAAAGTCACAGAGGGGGATTAGCGTCAGGCTTGAGATTAGAACCCAGGGGTCCTGATTGCTTGTGCTGTGCACAGACCAGGAGATCACACTGCCCCTCTTTCAACATGAAAGTCTGAAAACCTCCTCTGAGGCGAGCATGACCAGAATTGAAAACAAAAAGGTGAATGGAAGAAACAGGAGAAAAGAAACTCAGCTGGTTTGCTAATATTCTTCTTAGTTTATTTCCATTTTCCATCCAAAGGTTGTATTTTGAACAAAGCATTGAGATTCCGTCTTTTAAATGACACTTTTCAAACCTATGTAGCGTGAAAAGCTGGACACAGCAACCAGTGCCTAGATGTGATGCTGATTGGTGCCCTAGAAGTGCCTGGGAGAAATACAAGCAGTTTGGATTCCTTCAAATGCCAACAATTCCCTGCTCTAATGATAAGGGACCCTCTCCCCGCCTTTTTCCTTCTTCCCCTTCCTCTCCCCCTCCTGCACATCTGAACAAGCTGACCAGGTTGGCCTGGTTCTTCACTCCCTGCTGCTCCAGGTTGTCTGGGCCCTTCAGTTCCCAGTCCCCATACAGCAGATCAATGGACCCCAAGTCACCAAACTTCGTCTTCTTCACGATCCGCTTCTTGAGCTGATTAACTGGAGATTGGCTTCCATGCACAGTGTCCTCTAGTCTATGAAGACGATGTTCAGGATCACTCAGGTGTTGGGCGGTGGTTCTGGGCTGATGGTGAAGGGTTGTGGGTGGGTGCCTTTTCCAAGGGAGCCTTGCAGACATGGGTGGGACAGTCCTGCGGCAATGCTGAGCAGCCATCCTTCTGACTAACCTAACATGACAAGTGAGGAACAGAAGAATTGGAGACATTATCACCAGAAAATGCCTATTAGGGTGTTGTGCACAACTACTGCACCCATCATGCTCACCTGCTACCCCCACACATTCCACCTGCTACACCCAGTGTGTCCCCCTAACCCAGCCATTATCATTACTTTTATTTTGTAGCGCCCAAAAGTGTGTTTTGCATTTCCCTGAAGCAAATACAGACACAGACTTGCCCCAAGAGGCTACTGATCCTAGCCTTTGTCTACACAAGGATTTCTCTTGGTTCCAACCGTTGGTGTCTTTTACTACTATGCTTTCCTTTTGATGGACTTGAAGCATTTCTCAGCACGGATCCGTGTAGGGTATATCTACACTGTACACTAAGCCTGAGCCTGTGGGACCCAGGCTTGTGGACTCCGTGTTTCCAAGCCTGCACTTGAGCATCCATACTGCACTGTAAACCTGGGTTTATAATTGCTAGACTGGCGTCTCTCAGCCACGCTAACACATCCATACCACACTACGCAGAGCTTCTGACTCGGGTCTGTGGCTTGAGCTGTGTCTACACTGCAAAATGAGAGGACTTGGACCTGAATCACAGTAGGACTTGGGCTCTGACCCACCTCCCTAGCAGGGTCCTAGGACCCGGGTCATCAGGAGTGCTTGCTGACCTGAGTCAGACTGATTTGTGTGTGGACGGGAGTGGGGCTTGGACTCAAACCCAAGTCAGACATACCCAAAGTCTCACCACACTTGTTCTATCACTGAGGCAATTGAGGATTTGAATCCAGACATAACATTACAGAAACAACTGCCTTCAAACAAATTCAAACAAATCCTACTGGGGTGGGGTGGGGTGGAGTGGGGTGCAGAGAAAGAAACCTAAACATTCACAAGGTGAGGATTTTAGACCTGATTGAGAATCAAGTGGCTCCTTTTACCTAATTTTTGGCGATCCAGATCGGTCTCAGTCTCAAAGGCAAAAAGATCATCTCAGTGACTGATAAAAAACAGGGTCAGGGTTAAGAGAAAAAGAGGGGGAAATGGTGAGAATGTGAAAAGGGGGAAAGAGGAGAAAAAAACAAAGACTGATAAAGAAAGAGAAAAGCTGGGTTGTTGGGGTGGCAAGTTTGCAAAATTAAATAAACTCAACTTTATTTTATGCTTTCTTTTGCACTGTTGTCCTTGTTCCTCCTTCACCCCTTTTTTTCAGGGTGTCCTTGTTAGCCAGCAGAACCGCCTCACCCACTTACCTTAGGTAGCAGCTAACCCATATCCACAGTTTATTATTCCGATGGCTCTAGTCTGGCAGTTCTGCTGTGCCGTAGGGTTACCATACGTCTGTATTTTCCCGGGCATGTCCAGCTTTTTGGTTCTTAAATCACCATCCAGGAGGAATTTTTAAATATCTAAAAACGTCTGGGATTTTGCCATTATTATTTTTCCCCAAAGAAGAGTTGATCATTCAAGAAAGAGAGTGAATGTTGATCATTCGAGAAGGAAAATGAATGTTGATCCTTCGAGAGAGTGCCTGCTTTTTCCCCTAGCACCAGCGCTTGCGCTGAGAAACAGCTGTTTCGCACAGCTGGGAGGGAGGGGGGAGGAGGGGGAATGCAGCGCGCTCAGGGGAGGAGGTGGAGCTGGGGCGGGGATTTGGGGAAGGGGTCCAATGGGGCAGGGAGGGGGCGGAGTTGGGACAGGGACTTTGGGGAAGGGGTGGAGTTGGGGCAGGGCCAGGGGCAGGGGGCGTAAGCAAATCCCCCCCGTGAAGTGTCCTCTTTTTTGAATGTTCAAATATGGTAACCCCTACCGTGCTGCTCTGTTGGTCCTGAGGCATTCCCTCAGGGATGTTTGGGTTATCACCATGGAAAACCCCTGGAATTCAGACTAAAATGCCCCAGCCTGCAGAAACGGAAAGCAAAAGATGTTGTCTCAGGGTCTAAGGTACAGCAGCCAGGACTTTGGAAAGTCTGCAAGTGACAAAGAGGAATGCGGGGGGAGGGGACTTGATCCCTTTACTGTGCTTAAGAAAAAACATCACTGAGATGGGTCCTAACCAAATCCTCAGGTCCAGTGTGTGTTTGAAATTGAAAACATTTGCTGCTGGCGTGGGGACTTCCAGCTCCCCTCCCTGTGCAGTGTGTGGGGATTGGGCAATACCCTCTCGTGCCACTCCCTGTGTTTGTCCAGCCGGGGCATGTGCATGTTCATACCTAGGCCTCACCTGTTTGTGTGGGGTTAGTAACAGGGTTACAGGGGTTGGGAGTGCCTGGTAGCTCCTTGCCCATTGGGATGATGGAAGGGTTGTTCTGGTTCTAGCTCGGCTCCTCCTGAGGGAGAGTGGGGGTAGCTGAGTGCCCTGGCTGGGGGTGCTCTGTCTCTCCAGCCCCCCTTGTCCTGATTTTCTCCCCCTTCCTACTGTAAAATGGAGGAGAAAAAACAGGCCGGGTAAAAAAAGAGGCGAGTCTGGCTAGGGAATGGCTTTGATGGGAGAGTGGAATTTAGGTGGGAGAAATTAAAGGAGTGGAGGATGGAAGAGGCAATTTCTCACTTCTCCAGTCTAAATCTTTCCATCCTTTCCCCACCCCTCAGCCTTCTCCATCCAAAGCAACATATTCTCCCTCCCCGCACAAAACATGGAGCAGCTAATTCCATATACTCCGTATAGCACTGTCCCTACCACTCATCCACCAATTACTTCTGCCCCCAATTATGAAGGGAAGGTATCCAATCAACATAGCTCTGCCCTGATATGTAGATTTTACGGACAGAAAAGGGACCATTCGCTCATTGCATCTGATCTCCTGTATACAGAGAATCATGTCACCCTGTTATCTCTGTATCGAGCCCAATAACTTGTGTTTGGCAAAAGCAAGCACTGTGGTTATCCAGTGCCTGACTCTCATATGGCAGGAGTCTGAGCCCCCAAACTCCTCTGCTGCATGATCTGATTCTTGCTCTGATTGACAGTGTCATGGAGGCTGACTTCCAGGCACAGGACTCCTTGGCTACAGGATATGGTCACGGGCAATCTGGTACCATTCGGAGGGTCCAGCCTGATGACCAGGGGATGTAGCTAGGTGGCCTCTTGCTATGGAGCGTCATACGCATTGGTGGTACAAGACAGCTGCCCAGGTGAGTAGCCACCCTTCAGATTAACTTAATGTGCCAGTTAGAGAAGCAAGAGAACCCAAGACATTACAGCCAGATGGGACCTCTTAAGTTATCGTGTTCACTTCCTGTCCCCACCCATTGGACTGATCTTCTGGAGAAGAAGGACCCCCTATTCCATCCTCACTGTCAGTGTGAGATCCCTAGGAGATCAGGCATCAGGAGTCCTAAGGGGCCATGGGTTTGTTATGCTTCTTCCCTCCTTACTCTGAGCTCAAGGAAACCACTGGTAGTTAACAAAGACCCTGAGATCAGGCAGGTCTAGACAGATTTCCATACTGCATGGAGATGTCTGCTCAGAGCCCTGGCTTCACTGGATCCCACCAGTGAGATCTCCATTATCCCCATTGATCCCAGGTCATGCTTTTGAGAGTCGAGTCCTGTCCTGCCCATTGCTGCTTTGCTGTTATTGTTGCTTCTTCCCATTCCCTGGCCTGAGGCCTTTCAGTGGCTGGGCTGGGTAGCTGGGATATTTTCCTACCTGTTTCTCCTCTGGGCTGCGTTTTGCCCTCCATTGGTGGCAGTTCCATTGATCACCCCCTGTCTTTATATGGCCATGATGCATTTTGCCAGACTACGCCCTCTGCTGGCTGCACACATCCCATTGGTTGAACCCCAAGTGGGGTTATTCTCTTGTTTCCTCTCTTCCTAGTATAATGGACAGACGGGGCTGGGAGCACTCCTGTATGTGTTTGGACTGTGTATTGTATTGTGTGCGTGTGGGTTGTTTGGCTGCTGAGTTATCTCATTAGCTCCTTTAGTGCTGTTTTTAGCACATCGTTTCACTAACATATTTTTAGGGTGATACTTCCCCTCACTCTCCTGCCCCAATCCATCCAAAATGCTGCTGTTAAAATCAGTGACCTGGCTCATTGCTTCAGAAATTTCACGCACACCCCACTGGAGTCTTTGGCTTCCAGTCGTGCGTCACGGCCAGTCCAAGTGTCTGGTCCTTGCCTTTGAGGCCCTGTGACACACAGTGTCCACCAGCATGTTCAGCAGGGTCCATTGATCTCCCCTGCTCCCCTGCCAGTGAGGCCAACCTCCAACCTCCCTCCTTTCCTTCCCCGGCAGACTTTGTGCCTCCTTCAAGCGTTCTCCTTGCCATCAGCATAGAAATCAAGCGCTAGAACGAAGGGTGGGAGAGGAACAGTGGGAGAGGGAGATCAAGAGAGAGAAATGCAGGAGGGTGGTGAGAGTTCCTCTCTATATTCTTCCTTTTCTATCCCACTGGCACACAGTTTCTCTCTGTAGCTGTCAGTGTCCCACCCAGCGCTGCTCCGACCTGCCTGTCTGCTCACCCTAGCAGTTTTATCTGTGGTCAAAAGCCCCGCAAGACCAAAAAGGAAACTGTTTGCTTTGCAGCCAGGCCTGGGAAAGCCCCTGAGATCAAAACCGGGGGAGGAGGATAGGAAGAGGAGATGAGGGAGGTGACTGGAGTGCTTTCTGCTGCCCCGGATCAAACATCACTAGAGACAGGCCTGCCTCAGACACCCAGATTCAAACGTGGAGGGTGTCTGAAATCTGAATTCAGCTCTGGATCTGCATGTCACCAGTGGCCCCTGGCTCCATAATAGTCTGGACCAACCCAGCCAGTTTCCCCCCTGCAGTGTACAAATAACTCCCAATGAAGTCAAAAGGCATTACTGCTCCTTTGTAAAGCACGGGGTCCTTGGATTGCAGCACCCCCGCTTCGGAGAGCTCTGAAATCTGGATGTGGTGTTGGACTGGGACTTTGCAGCTTGAGCCAATTTCTGAACATCACTCTGGATCCTGCCTGGAACTATTGTCTCCCTGACACTCCCTTGCAATGCTCTGCAGAGCCAGGAAGATGAGGCTACAGCTTATTAGCTATTGCATGGAAAGCGCTATAGAGACATACAGCCAAATCTATCCCTGATGTAATCCTGCTGACAGGCAGGGCCGTCTTTAGGCATACGCAGACTATCAGACTATGTGGCTGCTGGCTGAGTAGGGCACCCGAAAATTTGGGGCATGCCTGGGCCTTAGTGTCCACCCTCCTGCCTCTTCCTATCCCTGTTCTAATCTGACCCTTCCTGCGGGCTCCTACCACAGCTGGCTACTGCAGCCTGGTGAGTCTTCCTCTGGAAGAGATCTAGTACTTAAAAGTGAAAAAGCCCTTCCAGCCTGCCAGACCTATTAGCACAACACTGAAATTGTTAAAGAGCCATTCAAGGGGTAAAAAGAAAAGGAGGACTTGTGGCACCTTAGAGACCAATAAATTTATTTCAGCATAAGCTTTCGTGAGCTACAGCTCACTTCATCGGATACATACAGTGGAAAATATAGTGGGGAGATTTTATAGCTCACCTTTCCTGATCACTCTTGTTACAGTGTGTATGGCAACACCCATTGTTTCATGATCTCTGTGTATATAAATCTCCCCACTATATTTTCCACTGCATGCATCCGATGAAGTGAGCTGTAGCTCACGAAAGCTTATGCTCAAATAAATTTGTTAGTCTCTAAGGTGCCACAAGTCCTCCTTTTCTTTTTGCAGATGCAGACTAACACAGCTGCTACTCTGAAACCATTCAAGGGGTAATGAAGCCATTTGACAGGCATTTGCCAACCACCCGGTCCATACTGTCAGTTTCTGAATTTACTGACAAAAACAGTTGTGCATTACTTTAATAGTTACTTAGAACATGTTAGTCTACTGGACCTTAGTTTAAAATATGCTTTAAAAATATTTTATTAGTGTGTTGCTGAAGATTATAAAATCACATCTCTAAAAAAATCCTAACATAGATTTTTAGATGCACAATCTGAGTATTCATTTTTAGCCTTAAATGCTTGGATCTTCAGACATTTAGTTTTTTAAACAAATCCTTCAAAAGACCACCCTTATCGAAAATACACATGCAAGCCCGGGTTGCTGTTGGGCATAGGGGCACCAGTTTAATAATACTGCATAGGGCCCCATAAATCCTAAGGACAGCCCTGCTGACAGGAGTGAAGTTATATCACGGAGGCAGCGGTCCAGAAGTGCTGTGGGAGCGCCGAATATTATGAAGACCATGGAAATGCTCAGGAGAAAGAAACCAGGGCACTAGAGCACCCATTCAAAAGCCAAGGCCAATGTATTGGCCTCCAAGTTGATTTTCGTCACATTGTTGCCCTTCCACTCACTCGATAGCCAACTGCAACAGTCCCTGTGACAACTGTCACCTGTCACCAGCCAAACTGGAGCTGCAGAGTTTGCAAGAGAAGATTAAAGCCATCAGTCACCTTTGAATGTCAATACAGTAGAACTTCAGAGTTACCAGTCAACCACACACCCCATTTGGAACCGGAAGTACGCAATCAGGCTGCAGCAGAGACCAAAGGGAAAAAGCAAATACAGCACAGTGTTAAATATAAACTACTAAAAAAAAAAGGGAAAGTTTAAAAACCAAAAATTTGGCAAGGTAAAGAAACTGTTTCTGTGCTTGTTTCATTTAAATTAAGATGGTTAAAAAGCAGCATTTTTCTTTTACATAGTAAAGTTTCAAAATTGTATTAGTTCAATGTTCAGTTGTAAACTTTTGAAAGAACCACCATAACAGTTTGTTCAGAGTTACGAACAACCTCCATTCCCAAGGTGTTCATAACTCTGAGGTTCTACTGAATCACTATTCAAAGATGTGACTTTCCTGGAAATGGGCCAAAGTATTATAAGTGGAGTGAGGAGTGACGCCCTATACCTGCCCAGCAGGTCTTTCAGTGGCTTATAACTTTGCCAAACTTTAACTGTTTAGGATCAAATATTCCTTGGTTGCTCCCTGCCTAAGGCTTAATATTTTGGCCAACTTCCCCCAGAAACGTCTCAGCCATCACTCACAACACTGTTAGGGAAAATAGTGCTTCTACCAATTCCAGCTACACTTCCAAGTCTTCTTTTAAGAAGTTCCTTCTGTCTCCCTCCTCCCCAAGGTACAGGTACTTGAAATTTGGTAGGCGATTAGCGCTGGGGTCACAGAGGCATATTTTGCTGTCCCTGTGAAGATCAGCCCCCACTTTGGCTGAGTTATGATTGTGTCCCCTTGTGCATTTGCATTATTCTGGTCTTTAATTCAATCATCACATGCTCTTTTCCACTCCCTCATTCAATGCACCAATCACATTTTATGACAGAGGCATAATATGTCTTTTTATCCATATTCAACGTGTGTGGCCTCACGCCTTGTTTACTGCCTGCCAGTCAAACCCTGCACTGCGTGCAGAATAAATTAATTTCCTCCTGGGCTTTAATATGGTAGACATCATCCCAGCACCTGAGTGCTCCACCAGCGTTAAAGGGGTTTATTTCATAGTAGCAGCCGTGTTAGTCTGTATTCGCAAAAAGAAAAGGAGTACTTGTGGCACCTTAGAGACTAACAAATTTATTAGAGCATAAGCTTTCGTGAGCTAAAGTGAGCTGTAGCTCACGAAAGCTTATGCTCTAATAAATTTGTTAGTCTCTAAGGTGCCACAAGTACTCCTTTTCTTTTTGCGAATGGGTTTATTGTAATAGCACCCCAGGTAGGTAAGGAGTACTGTTGTCCCCATTTTGCAGATGGGGAATGGAGGCACGGAGAGGGCCAGGGAAACATTCATCCACTAGTTGTGAGAGTCTCAGGAGCCCAGTGCCCCTAGAATGTGATTTTTCAGAGACGTTGAGCATCCGCACTCCCACTGGCTCTGTCTGCAAGTGCATGGGTGGTGGGTATAATAGGCAAGGGGAGGCATTGCCTCTCCTAGCACAGCCATTCCTGCTGCCCGACACCTGGGCTGTGGTCCCCCCCGCCCTCCGCCGGCCTCTTCCCCTCCCTGCTCTGACCCTTCCCCAAAGTTCTCACAGCTTGCTGCTGCTGCCTGGGGGGAGTCTTCCTCCTCTCTTCTACCCCATCCCTTTCCCCACTCAGAGGTCCTACAGCTGCTGGCTCCTCAGGGCGTGGTGTGTGTGTGTGTGTGTGTGTGTTAGAATGCCAGTGGGGAGTCAGGAGGGCGTGGGGGGAAGTGAGGAGGTGAGCAGAGGGGATCCCTAAGTAACTTTACACAGTGAAAAAGCCTTCCAGAGACCCAGTAGCAGAGATCACTGAAACTGTCAGAGAGCCATTAAAGTGGTAACGAAGCCATTTGCCAGTGCCCAGGAAGCCTTTGGCCACATTCAGCTGGCTTTTATATTGTTGGAAAATGTGTCATTGGGGTTAAAAACAGTTTCCAAATGACGACCCTTCCGTTCGTCTCTGTGCCCAGAAGAAGCAACTGCTGACCTGGCTCAAGGAGAAGCTGACATAGCCAGTGAGTTTATTTCTTGATCTAGTCATTTTATTCAAACCCAGTTTAAGTAAACGAGCCTGGCAGGGAATTCAGTATAAGAAATACTGCCTTAATGCAGGCTGTCAATGATAAGCGCTTTTTCAAAAGGAGAGATTAAGCTTCAGGTTGGCGCAGGTATCCTGGCTTTTCATCTCTCTCTACACAGCGAACACCAAACTCTCTGCCATGCAGAAGAGAATCTATTTGGCAACTGAGCCATACCTTTTGCCTGTTCAGTTCCCTTGGGGAATGTTATTAGTGCTTTAAGGTGAAAAGGGGAGAGGGTGTCATGAAGGGCTCAGCAGCAGGGGAGTGACTATAACCAGGTTCAAAAAGAACTAGATAAGTTCATAGAGAACAGGTCCATCAATGGCTATTAGCCAGGAAGGGCAGAGATGGTGTCCCTAGCCTGTTTGCCAGAAGCTGGGAATGGGCGACGGGGGATGGATCACTTGATGATTACCTGTTCTCTTCATTCCCGGCATTGGCCACTGTCAGCAGACAGGATCCTGGGCTAGATGGACCGTAGGTCTGACCCAGTATGGCCGTTCTTATATTATGTTCTTATGTGAGGAGGCGAGTGGCGAGCCAGCTGCACAGCAGGTGTCTCGTAGTGGGCAGGGAAAGGGTCTGGTGGGGGGTTGAGGAGGTGAGCAGCAGGCAGGCAAGGAGATGAGCGGAGGAGGAGATATTGGGAGGGGGGGTGAAGAGGTGATTGGCGAGTCCTTGGTGGGTGGGGGTGGGGCCTGGGGCAGAGCAGGTGTGGAGTGCGGGCGGGGCTGTGGGCAGAAGAGGCAGGACTCAGAGCTCGCCTCCCCCAGGGGAAGTTTCACCCACCGCCCATGTGCAAGTGTGAGTGCCCAGCACATGAAATGTGAGTGCTTGTACAGAATTTAAAGTAGAAGTGCAGTGGCAGAGTGGGCCCAGGATTACAACAATGCGGGGGAGGGATAGCAAGTCAGAATTGAGACCCATTGGCAGAGTTATATAGGGGCTCCGAGCTGGAATAGCTGCAGAGGTGAATCAGCAGAACTATGTGAAACCCAGGACTGGAGTAGCCAAGCAATGGGTCAGTGTCAGACTTGGAATTGGAACCCAGGAGTCCTGGCTCCTTTTTCAGTGCTCAAATCAAATCGCCCTGCCCCTCCTTCAGTGAGAGTGTGTGAGGGAGAGAGACTAGGAGTCAAAAACAAGGAGAAAAGAAATCCAGCTGGGTAGTTAATTTTTATGATCTTTATTTGCATTTCTTTGAATGGTGCAATTACAGCTGCAGTTCCCGGGCAGCCTAGCATTTCACATTTACTTAGATTTCAGTTAGAAAAACTAACTAAAGAAAGAAAAAGAGTACTTGTGGCACCTTAGAGACTAACAAATTTATTTAAGCATGAGCTTTCGTGAGCTACAGCTCACTTCATCGGATGCATTCAGTGGACTAAAGAAAGTGGCTCAGCCAGTAGTTTACAAAAATTCAGTCCCAACCTTTCAGCCCTTAGCCCTCTAGCATCCTTTAGCCCATTCAAGAGGTGGCTTTTACAGCATGGAAATGATACTTTATGAAGCAAAAATAATCATTTGGATTTGTTACCAAGGCAGCTGGTGCCTGTGCATAGCGAGCAGATAGATTGGTAAGTAGCAACAAGAAATTAGCATGTGTTCTGTCTAATGCGTGCTTCTCTCCGCGAATCTTTAATCCCATTTATCCCCCATGGCATCTGTGGACAACGAACAGCGTGGCCTGGTTCTTCACATTTTGCCGACCCAGGATCTCCGAGCCCTGCAGTTCCCGACTCCCATACACCAGCCTGATGGATCCCGAGCCACCAAATTTCCTCTCCTGCATGATCCGCTCCTTGATCTGATCGACTGTGTCACAGAGATTGGCTTCCAGCTGCAGGGTTTTTGGGCTGTTGCTGATGGTCAGGGACACTCTGGTATCAGTGGCTGGGCAGATGAGGATGGGGTGGAGGTGCATGACCTCTTGGAAGGACCCATCGCAACCCTTGGTGGGAAGAGCTCCCTGGACTTGTGAGCAGCCATTCCTCTGCTTAACCTAACACACAAGGGAGAGAAGTGAACGAGTCAGACATGGCTGCCAGAAAGGAACAATTGTGTTATCCGGCCCATGTAATATGCCACATAATCATAGAATATCACAGTTGGAAGAAGGTCATCTAATCCAACCCCCTGCTCAAAGCAGAACCAACATCCATTATTCCCACAAAATGCACCTTTGACCCAGTGTGATGCTCCCTGAGGGTATCCTGAGCTGTGAGGCACCTCCACACCCCCTGCCCTTAGCATGAAGCAGGCTTGTCTCTGCCTGCTGTGAATCATAGAATCATAGAATCATAGAATATCAGGGTTGGAAGGGACCCCAGAAGGTCATCTAGTCCAACTCCCTGCTCAAAGCAGGACCAAGTCCCAGTTAAATCATCCTAGCCAGGGCTTTGTCAAGCCTGACCTTAAAAACCTCTAAGGAAGGAGATTCTACCACCTCCCTAGGTAACGCATTCCAGTGTTTCACCACCCTCTTAGTGAAAAAGTTTTTCCTAATATCCAATCTAACCCTCCCCCATTGCAACTTGAGACCATTACTCCTCGTTCTGTCATCTGCTACCATTGAGAACAGTCTAGAGCCATCCTCTTTGAAACCCCCTTTCAGGTAGTTGAAAGCAGCTATCAAATCCCCCCTCATTCTTCTCTTCTGCAGACTAAACAATCCCAGCTCCCTCAGCCTCTCCTCATAAGTCATGTGCTCTAGACCCCTAATCATTTTTGTTGCCCTTCGCTGTACTCTTTCCAATTTATCCACATCCTTCTTGTAGTGTGGGGCCCAAAACTGGACACAGTACTCCAGATGAGGCCTCACCAGTGTCGAATAGAGGGGAACGATCACGTCCCTCGATCTGCTCGCTATGCCCCTACTTATACATCCCAAAATGCCATTGGCCTTCTTGGCAACAAGGGCACACTGCTGACTCATATCCAGCTTCTCGTCCACTGTCACCCCTAGGTCCTTTTCCGCAGAACTGCTGCCGAGCCATTCGGTCCCTAGTCTGTAGCGGTGCATTGGATTCTTCCATCCTAAGTGCAGGACCCTGCACTTATCCTTATTGAACCTCATTAGATTTCTTTTGGCCCAATCCTCCAATTTGTCTAGGTCCTTCTGTATCCTATCCCTCCCCTCCAGCGTATCTACCACTCCTCCCAGTTTAGTATCATCCGCAAATTTGCTGAGAGTGCAATCCACACCATCCTCCAGATCATTTATGAAGATATTGAACAAAACAGGCCCCAGGACCGACCCCTGGGGCACTCCACTTGACACCGGCTGCCAACTAGACATGGAGCCATTGATCACTACCCGTTGAGCCCGACAATCTAGCCAGCTTTCTACCCACCTTATAGTGCATTCATCCGGCCCATACTTCCTTAACTTGCTGACAAGAATGCTGTGGGAGACCGTGTCAAAAGCTTTGCTAAAGTCAAGAAACAATACATCCACCGCTTTCCCTTCATCCACATAACCAGTAATCTCATCATAAAAGGCGATTAGATTAGTCAGGCATGACCTTCCCTTGGTGAATCCATGCTGACTGTTCCTGATCACTTTCCTCTCCTCTAAGTGCTTCAGGATTGATTCTTTGAGGACCTGCTCCATGATTTTTCCAGGGACTGAGGTGAGGCTGACCGGCCTGTAGTTCCCAGGATCCTCCTTCTTCCCTTTTTTAAAGATGGGCACTACATTAGCCTTTTTCCAGTCATCCGGGACTTCCCCCGTTCGCCACGAGTTTTCAAAGATAATGGCCAAGGGCTCTGCAATCACAGCCGCCAATTCCTTCAGCACTCTCGGATGCAATTCGTCCGGCCCCATGGACTTGTGCACGTCCAGCTTTTCTAAATAGTCCCTAACCACCTCTATCTCTACAGAGGGCTGGCCATCTCTTCCCCATTTTGTGATGCCCAGCACAGCAGTCTGGGAGCTGACCTTGTTAGTGAAAACAGAGGCAAAAAAAGCATTGAGTACATTAGCTTTTTCCACATCCTCTGTCACTAGCTTGCCTCCCTCATTCAGTAAGGGGCCCACACTTTCCTTGGCTTTCTTCTTGTTGCCAACATACCTGAAGAAACCCTTCTTGTTACTCTTGACATCTCTTGCTAGCTGCAGCTCCAGGTGCGATTTGGCCCTCCTGATATCTTTCCTACATGCCCGAGCAATATTTTTATACTCTTCCCTGGTCATATGTCCAACCTTCCACTTCTTGTAAGCTTCTTTTTTATGTTTAAGATCCGCTAGGATTTCACCATTAAGCCAAGCTGGTCGCCTGCCATATTTACTATTCTTTCGACTCATCGGGATGGTTTGTCCCTGTAACCTCAACAGGGATTCCTTGAAATACAGCCAGCTCTCCTGGACTCCCTTCCCTTTCATGTTAGTCCCCCAGGGGATCCTGGCCATCTGTTCCCTGAGGGAGTCAAAGTCTGCTTTCCTGAAGTCCAGGGTCCGTATCCTGCTGCTTACCTTTCTTCCCTGCGTCAGGATCCTGAACTCAACCAACTCATGGTCACTGCCTCCCAGATTCCCATCCACTTTTGCTTCCCCCACTAATTCTACCCGGTTTGTGAGCAGCAGGTCAAGAAAAGCGCTCCCCCTAGTTGGTTCCCCTAGCACTTGCACCAGGAAATTGTCCCCTACGCTTTCCAAAAACTTCCTGGATTGTCTATGCACCGCTGTATTGCTCTCCCAGCAGATATCAGGAAAATTAAAGTCACCCATGAGAATCAGGGCATGCGATCTAGTAGCTTCCGTGAGTTGCCGGAAGAAAGCCTCATCCACCTCATCCCCCTGGTCCGGTGGTCTATAGCAGACTCCCACCATGACATCACTCTTGTTGCACACACTTCTAAACTTAATCCAGAGACACTCAGGTTTTTCCACAGTTTCGTACCGGAGCTCTGAGCAGTCATACTGCTCCCTTACATACAGTGCTACTCCCCCACCTTTTCTGCCCTGCCTGTCCTTCCTGAACAGTTTATAACCATCCATGACTGTACTCCAGTCATGTGAGTTATCCCACCAAGTCTCTGTTATTCCAATCACGTCATAATTCCTTGACATCACCAGGACCTCCAGTTCTCCCTGCTTGTTTCCAAGGCTTTGTGCATTTGTATATAAGCACTTGAGATAACCTGTTGATCGCCCCTCATTCCCAGTATGAGGCAGGAGCCCTCCCCTCACAGACATTCCTGCCTGTGCTTCCTCCCGGTATCCCGCTTTCCCACTTACCTCAGGGCTTTGGTCTCCTTCCCCCGGTGAACCTAGTTTAAAGCCCTCCTCACTAGGTTAGCCAGCCTGCTGGCAAAGATGTTCTTCCCTCTCTTCGTAAGATGGAGCCCGTCTCTGCCCAGCACTCCTCCTTCATGGAACACCATCCCATGGATCCCGTGGATCCGCTTCCTGAGACCAACAGCTTCTGGCAATACAAACGCTGCCTTCCAGGCCTCGGCAGGCCTCGCTCCAGGGGGGATTTAGAGTTAGTAGGGCCCTGTGCTCAGCTTCATTTTGGGGGGCCCTCCTTGGGACCCAGCCAAGAAAAAGAACATTCTTGCTTATCTCCTCCCCACCCCCATTTTTCATTCCTTTTTTCTTCATCCTCCTCCTATAAGTAATAGGATGTAAATGAAAATAAACGAGGTACCTTGATTGTTTTTGTAGTCTGACTTATTTTTCCACAGACACTTGAAAATCGCTGAGGGTCTCAGGGGACCACTTAATGATCTTTCCAAATATTGTTTGTACCATTAGCTAACGATTGTAAAGCGCTTGGGATAAAAGCACTTTATAAAAAAAAATGTAAAAAAGTGTTGGAGTTTGGGATCTGGCCAGGAGTTAGGGTGTGGAAGGGAGCTCAGGGCTGGGGGTGCAGGGTCTGGGAGGAAGTTAAGGTGCAGGAGCAGGCCAGGGGTTGGGGTTCAGGGTCTGGCCAGGAGTTAGGGTGTGGGAGGGGGCTCAGGGCTGGGACAGGGGGTTGGGGTGTGGAGCTCTTACCTGGGGCAGCTCCCATTTGGTGTGAGGGGTGCAGGTGGGGATGTGGGGGGAGGAGCAGGAGTCAGGACAGGGGGCTGAGGGTGTGGGCTGGAGTCCTGGGGGTGCTCTCAGCCCCCTGCCCTGAGCGGCTCACGGCAGAGGGCTAGGGGCAGGTATGTGCAGGGGGAGTGCCTCTGCTCCGCCCTGCCCCAATTCAACCCCTCTTCCCCAAGGCCCCGCCTCCTCCCCGAGAGTGCTGCCGCCCCCCCCACCCCTCCTCTGAGCACCGGCAAACAGCTGTTCGGCAGCAGGGGAAGTGCTGGGAAGGAGGGGGAGGGTCAGGAACGTGGCAGGCTCAGGGGAGGAGGCGGGGGAGAGGGGAGCTTAGCTGCCAGTGGGGGCGGAGCCTGCAGCAGGAGCCAGCAGGATCAAGCTTCTGCCCCCGCAGCTGCCCAGCCCCGGGGCCCCCTGTCATTGGGGTCCCAATGCCAGGGCACCTTGTGTTTTACTGCAAATCCACCTCTGCCTCACTCACTCTATATAGGTAGCAATAGGCGCACACCAAGCATTGAGTCCTCTAAGTATTCCCAGCAGCGTCCAGCCCCTTATGCCTCGAGCACTGACAGAACCACCAATCCCACTCTTCCCAAAGGAACAGAGCACACCAGCTTGTAAATTTCAGCTCAGGACCAGCCTTTGCTGAACTCCACAGCACTCAGAGATATTTATAGTGAAAGCAGGAATGTTTGTCATCAGAGATTCAAATAACAGGAATAAGAATATTGGAAACAAATGGATACATATAAAACAAAGTCATAACATGTTTTCTAGAGACAACCTGCAGTCTTCTCTCATCCAATCTTCTCTGCAGCCCTTCAAGCAAGCCTGGCTGAGACCCCTTTCTCATGAAGCAAAACCACTGTCTCTTTGATTTCCTCTGTGAAGAGACAGGGTGTCTTCTTTAACCTCTAGAGATACCCCCAAAGTACACTGTCTTTACTCATAGACAGGATAACACCCTCCCCCTGCTCCCGGGGCTTGTTTTTTCCTGTTGATTTCACATCTCTTCATTAACATTTGATTTGTATATATATGGACATCCATTGTGTTATCTCACAATGCTTAATTTACATCCCGACTGAAGATAAATGTTTCCTAGTTCCTGTCTGGACTCGCTTTTAACAGACATGCCTAAGAACATAAGTTTCTGGTACAGACACACAGCTCCTTGCAAAGTACCTGTACGTACATTTCACAATGATAATGATGACCAGGGAGTCATTTAAGACCTCACCTGACATTCTTTGGTGAATCAGAATGTACATCCCAGAATCAGGAGCTTCCCATAACCCCTAAGCACTCCCTTGCCAATTGGCATTAAGGGGTGCTCGGGTCACGCCTTGGCAAAATGTTTCATTTTTCATGAAAAATGAAATTGTTGCTTTCTAAGCTTCTCTTTGGTATTCTTCCCCCTCGCCCCCCATCAAAAAACAAATCAAAGAGTTTACATTTACTGGAAACTGGGTTTTAAACTAGTGGGTTTAACACCAGCAGAGGGTTTGGCCCTATATCTGCATCCCAGATCCACAAGCTCCACATTGCCTCTGAATGAGACAGGGCTGAGGAAGACTGTATTGCTGTTGCCACTTCTTGGCGCGGTCTGTCTAGCAGGGGAGGGTGTTTCACCTTCTCCTAACTGACCCTCCTGAGTTTGTTCTCAATCAGATCAGTTCTTGGACCCTCACCTCCAAGTGAGTC
Organism: Dermochelys coriacea; assembly: GCF_009764565.3. Taxonomy (NCBI): domain Eukaryota; kingdom Metazoa; phylum Chordata; order Testudines; family Dermochelyidae; genus Dermochelys; species Dermochelys coriacea. Next base: position 10,210,518 of record NC_050073.1, on the reverse strand, counting down.
TATCAGCCCTTCCGTTTTAGGGCTTGCAGTCTCCTGGCTGTTTTCCTAGAGGCAGCCTGGTGCGGGGCTGTCACCATCCTACTATCCCAGGCCTTTCTACCTCCTTTTCCTTCTCTGTGCTCTCCCCTTTATAACAGGCCTGGTTTCCTCTCCTGATTGCAGCTGTGGGCGCTTGCCTGCATGGCTGGCCGTTATCGGGGTATGATCAAGGTGCTTGCTTGTAAACAGGAAAGACTCCTCTCTGTCTATGCTCAGGACGGGGTCTGTAAACCCCAGGATAATTGCTCAGAGCCACATTGAGAAACACTGGACATGGACTCATCAGGATGGAAGGAAAGAATTTTGGCTTCAGATCAGCAGGGCAGGGGCTTGCAGCCCTTAGTTACTATTTGTTATTTGCGCTGTTGTAGTGCTTACGAACAACAGTCAGGAGCAGGACCCCATGATCCTAGGGAATAGTCCCGCTATTGTGGGGAACTTTCCTGGCTTCTGCACTATCCCAGTGAAGTGGGCTAGCAAAAGGATCTGAGTCCTCGCTCCCACTTCCTTTACCCAGAGGCCTCCCTGCCCTTGAGGACTCCCCTTCCACTCTCCTGTCTGGCAGAGTCCTTGTAACCCCAACAAGGCTGGGCCCAGGATTCCTGGGGGGGCTCAACTCCCAACTCTGCTGCAGTCACATAGGATAGGGGCTAGGGTGTCCCCACTCCGGGGTACTCTCTCTGCACTGGGCACTTCTCTGACCCACAGACCATTACATACAAGTTAAAGCAAATGCAAGTTATTTAATCAACAATTAATTTTAAAAAGAATAAGGAAAAATGGGAAAGGAAACACATCACCCCGCTCTGTGGCAGGGAACATCACAAACAGTGTCTCTGGAATGTCAGGGCAGTTCACAGTCTGTTCCTTGTAAGTCCCAGGCCTTCTCTGTGCTGCAGGGATGCTGTGGGTTGGACACTTGCTCTGGTGGTGGCCACACGCTCTCAGGCTCTAAGTGGTAGGACCCTTCTGCCCAGTGTCACCCCCGCTCTGTCGGGTTTACGATCCAAGCCTGGCCTGCAGAGCCTCTTGGCTGAGGCATCTCCCTGTGCAGGGCCCGCTGCCCAGGGTCTCCCTCGGTCTCCCCAGCTGCTCACCGCACCCAGCTCCGGACTGCTCCAGCCCAGCTCCACCACTCTGCCTCAGCGCTGCTGCTGCAACTCTGCCTCCAGCTCCCTGGGCTGCTTCTTCTTTCAACCCTCTGCCTGTGGTTGCTACAGCTCTGCTCCCAGGACAGGTCTGCTCTGCTCCCAGCATTGACCTGCTTCGTGCTTTTCTGGCCCCTCTGGCTCTGGTTGCTGCAGCTCTCCTCCCAGGGCAGGTCTGCTCTCTCTGGGCTGTGCCTCTGGCTTTGGGGTTGCAGCTCTGCTCCCCAGCTCAGCTTGGGCCCCTGCTTTCTCCTTAGCTCAGCCCCACTCTGTCTGACCCAGGCAATTCCAGCTCACACGGAGGACAGGACCTCCCTGGCCTCCTGACTCCCTGATTAGCCTGCCCGCCCTGTCATTCAGGCTGACCCGGAGCATTGGCCTCTCCCCATTGTTCCTGGGGACTATCAGTCTCAGGGTCCTGATTTCCCATAGACCCTTCCCCTTTTAGTACTGGGAGCTAGCCAACCAAAACACCCCCACTGACTGTTAGTAAGGGGGCAACAACCCCCTTTGCTAGACACAGAACAAAAAGATTAACATAAGCCCAAGTCTGAGTTCACAATTAGTCCACAGGAGAGAAACGCAGATTCATGGGTCTGTTTACATTGGTAATGTGAGTCCATCCGTATGGAAAGGGGGTATTTGATACTGCTAAATCAGCTGATCCATGGTTCCTTCTGAAGCCATCTGCATTCTCAAGGGGAGTGTTTCAGACCTGATGTGGAAGCAAGTGAGTTTTTTCTCCCGATTTGGGTGCACAGGGACTGGCACCACAGAGGTTGTCTCCAGAGAGAGAGAGAATGGAGCAAGGAAGAAACATAGAAAGGGATGCCAAGAAAGAAATGCGGGGAGTGGAGGGGAGAGGCTGGGAGAGCTAGAGAGGAACAACTGAAAGAAAGATGGGCGGGGGGTTGTGGTGGTGGCAGGTTTGCAACAGTGAAAATTAAAATAACATATTTTCCCTGTCTGTCTCAGTTAGCTGGCATGACCTGCCCCTCACCCATTTACCTGGGGTAGACTTTGCACTTCCATGGTTAAGCTGGCTCTGCTGCCTGGCTGGGAGCTCCGATCTGTGTATTCATAGCCCCTAGGCTGTTATCTGGGGTTCTTTATACTCTCTCTCAAAACTGAAAGTAAAAGATACACCCAAGGCCATGGCACTGTACAGCTGTCACATCCAAAAGCATCTGGCAGCGTTCCCAGCTGAAAGATTAGGGCGAGAAGGGGTCAGGGAGGGCAGTAGGGTGAGGTAGATTGAGCCCTCTACCCTGGCCAAGCTAAAACCTAGCTAGTGGGCCCGAGCCAAAGATCCAGATCTCAGTACCCCTGAACCTGGAGGGTGATTGAGATCTGAACCCAGGTCTGGAGCTGAATTTCATCAATGGCCCCCATCTTCATAATGAGCTGTAGCAAACCGCAGGGAGGTTGCATTCTCCTACTTCAGGATACCAGTAACTGCAAGTGAAGCCATTCGGATCCCACTGATTGAGAACTGGGCCTGGGGGGTTCAAAATCTGATTGGGAGTGCAGCCCAGTGTTTGAGCCCATTTCGGAGCATTGCTCCGTATCTGGCCTGGAGCTTTTCACTGTCCACGAACTCACCTCTCAGAGCTCAGCCAATCCAGGGCTCATTGGCTAGTGTTTGTAAAGTGCAGTGAAGACACAGGGACAAATCTAGTCCTATTACTACGCAGCTCCATCAGTGACATTACACCAGGGCTGCATTTGTCACACAAGTACTGAAATGCTGAGTATGGGACTGATCAAGAGAAAGAATCCCAGAGGCTCGAGCTCTCATTCAAAAACAAAGGCTAATTTGTCACTGATTTTGCTTGTATTGTTTCCCTCTTACCTGCTCTGTGGCCAACTGCAGGCACCACAAGAGACATTGGAGCTCTGAAAATTTCAGATAATTCAAATAGTCACCTTTGATCACAGCTACTTACTGACAGCATTACTCTAAGCCGCGGGTTTCCCGTAAATGGGCTGAACATCGAATCCAGCGTGTGGCCCTATAGGTTGCCTAGAACTTCATTTGTTTTCAGTGGCTTATAACTGCCAAATTTTAACCCTTTGGAATAAAATATTCCATGCTTGTTGTTGGCCTTGCAGAGGGGGCGCACAGGGTTAATGCAGGGTCACATGCCCCCCCAAATTATTGTTTGCTTGGCTTGTACTGAGCATGATCTATAACACTGCTGAAGCTGCCTGCCCTCACTCTGGTCCCGCCCCCCAATTGGCAGGCACAGAAACTGATACCAAGCGACCCTTAACATCTTCAGTGACCAGAAATTCCTGTGCCTGGAAGCTGATCTCCACAACACGGTTGATCAGATCAAGAAGTGGATCATGCTGGAGGGGAAGTTTGGTGGCACTCTGCATCCCCTCCTCTCCCCCCCCCGCCCGATCGGCAGGCACAAGTTGTCTCTACTGCCTTGGGTTAAACTGGTTTGGAAACAGTTACCAGCCATTTTGGAGAACATGAGCTGAGACAATAAGTGACTTTGTCGCTTGTAATCCAGTTTTCCAATTGTTTTTGTTTTTAAGCGCTCTAGCACCTTAGGGCTTTGGAGAAGGAACTAGACATTTGGCAGCAGCTTAGCCCTGGGGTCAAGCAGGTATCTTTTGTTGTCCCTCTGAAAAAAAAACAAACAACCCAGCTTGGGGTGAGTAATAAGCCACAGAACTAAACTCTGCCCTCTTGTGCATGTGCATTGTGATCCAGTCCTTTGTTACATGATCATGCGCTATTTTCTCAACAGGCCCCTGTCTCATTCAGTGCACAGGATGGAAGGTGAAAGAAGCAGGGCTGTGTAGGGATGAGGGCGGTCTCCCTAGGCCCCTTGACTCATTTCCAGTTGAAGGTGCATGGTGAATGAGGTGGAGGTGCACACAAAGTGAAAGGATGGTTTTACGGTTAAGGCTCTGCATTAAAACCTAGAAAGCCTGCAGGGATAGGAATTTTACATCTGGGTGGGAAATGGTTTTCCCATCCTGGGAACATTTTCAAGATTTAAAAAAAAAAAAAGTCACCCCATCCCCAACTGGAACCAAAAGTCAACCTCTTGAAAATGTTTGTGAACTGAAAATCCAAAAATGTGGGTTGGGTCAATGAAAATGTTTTTTTTTGATAATTTCAAAACCATTTTTTCCATTTCAACACTTTAAATTTAAAATAAAAAGTCATTTCAACCCCACAGAATTGGAACTTTTTGTTGCAAAAATGTCACACTGGGACATTTCCACTATTTCAAGGCTTTTTAATTTTTTTTTTTGTCCAATGTTTTTTCAAAAGCACAAAATGTTTTCCCACAAAGTTTCCATTTCGACCAGTCAGCATTTATCCATGGAAAAGTGTTTTGTTGGTGAGTCCCCAACTAGCTCAAAGCAATACCTTCATGCTTTGCATAGATGTTGTGAAGAGAAACCCGCTAATGCTGGTAGAGCACTCAGCAGCCCTGCAGAAAATTAAAATTCTGCATTTAGTGCAGGGTTTGGCTGGTAGACATGAGGCCACATGTTAAATGGAGAAAGATAAACAGAAATCTTGACCAGCTGCTTCATTAAGTGAAAGTTGTCCGTCTGGCACACTGAATGGGGCAGGGGTCCCCTAAGAAAAAAAAAAAGATGCGATCATGTAATCAAAGACTGTATCATATGCAGAGGGGGGGCAGAATTAATTCTGGCACTTCCCAATTTGGGAGTGCCCAATCTGACACCCTTAGTGTTCCTGTAATGCAGTTATATTCGGTATACAGTAAATATCATCCTTTCACCAGCCGCAGAATTCTTGACAAGGCAAGAATCCTGCATCATCACAGACCAATGTTTTGTTCCATTTTCTTTCTTCCCTAAATATTATTTCTTGTGTATAATCTAAAATAGAAATGCAGGGGTACAGTAGGCCCAGGTGATAACAGTGAGGGGGTGGTAGGTCAGGACTGAGATAGGTAGGGGCATTAGACTGTAAAAGTAGCAGGGGTGGGTAGAGGTCACCCAACAGAACCATGTGGGGCCCAAGACTGGACATGCCCAGAAAAGATTAAGGAATTGAAAACCAGAACATGAATGGAAGAAAAGAAATCCAGCCCCTTTAAAAATCCTTTATTCATTGTCTGTGTCTTTTAATGCTCACACAGCTGCTCAACTTCTAAAACTAAGCACAATCACTGGTGCTAAGATCAGAACACAGATTAATTTAAGGAAACAAGCAATTTGCATTAATTTCATCAACTGCCCTCTCCCATGTTGCCTTTAACATGCTTTGGTGGCTTATCCCCCAGGGCATTTATGGATGATGAACAGGGTAGCTGAGCTCTTCACTCCGTGCTGGCCTAGGGTCTTTAGGCACTGCAGTTCCTGGTTCCCATACAGCAGCCTGATGGACCCTGAGTCACCAAACTTCCTCTCCTGCATGATCCGCTCCTTGATCCGATTGACCATGTTACAGGGATTGACTTCCAGGCACAGGGATTTCTGGCCACTGAAGATGTTCAGGGTCACATTGGTGTCAGTTTCTGGGCCGATGATGAGGGTTTGAAGGTGGGTGGCCTTCTCCAATGGAGCCTTCCAGACACTGGTGGGAGAATCCCGCAGCACTGCTGAGCAGCCAGGCTTCTGATTGCCTAACATGACAGGCGAGGAACAGAAGAATCAGATTTCAGAGAAGCAGCCGTGTTAGTCTGTATCTGCAGAAAGAACAGGAGGACTTGGGGCACCTTAGACACATTTATTTGAGCATAAGCTTTCGTGAGCTCACTTCATCAATCGGAGACATTACAGACAGAAGAGGCCTATTAGGTTATAGTGCCCACTTACCCTACCCTTCATGTCCACACATGTCAGCTCCCGCACCCACCCTCTCTACCTACACCAGCCGGTCTCATTTTATTTAGCACCCATAAGTGTGCTGTGGACTTCCCTGAAGATAGGAAAAGGCACAGACCCCACCCCACTGAGCTCCTTTGTCTACACTGGGGATTTGCCCCGGTTCCAACCCTTGGTGTCTGTCCGTACTCTTTTTCCTTTGGACTTCAGCCTCACACCGCCCCTAACTCCAGCCTAGCTCTGCTGCTGCCGTTAGCCAGATCAGCTCTCTTGTTCATTGCTTCAAAAACAGCACCCCGTGCCAGCTGGGTCACATCACTGGCTCTCAGTTGTGCCACCCACTGAGTTCAAACTCCTGGTGTCTGCCTTTCAGGACGTGTATCATACAGCTCCCACCTATGCTTTGGACTTGGTCTCCTTTCTCACATCCCTCACCCTCGCTGCTGTGTCAGCCTTAGCACCCTGTCCCTCTCCTCCTCTGACAGGCATCCCCATGCCTCATGTCCCCAGGCTCCTCCATCTGCTAGTTCTAATCCCCCCCTCAAAGCCCCATTTCTAGCCTAGCTGGTAGGAAAAAAAAGGGGGGGCAGGATTTAATAGAGCCATCAAGATTGTGCCTTTCAGAGTATCTGCCTGGTCTGATTCTGGTCCCTGTGGACAGGAACTGCATGATGTTAGAATTGGCCCTGTTGACCTCCCCCAGCCTTCGCCTCTGACCTTCACTCAGGTCCTGGACACTCCCTTTGTGTGAGGAGCTTCACAGAATTGGCTTCCTCCCCAAGGCCCATTGAGGTCTCTTGCTCTGTCCTCTCTAATCTATCCCTTCTGTTCATTTGTTTAGTTCTCCCTGAATCCTCTTCAGGTTGTCAGCCCCTGCCTGAGGGAAGAGGTCCAGAACCAAACTCTGTATTCAACGTACAGTCCGCCAGTGTTGCCTTGGAACGAAAGGCCTAAACCCCCTGAGGGTCTGCCTACCCTGGACACTAACTCAGTTTGAGTCTGAGCCTCTCTTCCGTCCACACACAAATCAGTCTGATGTGAGAAGCAAACAGGACCCGAGCCCTAGGTTGGCCGTGAGTGGGGAGGGTCTCAGAGCCCAGGCTCCAGACTGAGCCTGAATGCCTATACAGCAATTTTTAACCCTACATTCCAAGCTCTGCAAGCCTGAGTCAACTGGCCCTGGCTCTGAGACTTGGTGGTGCAGGTTTTTTATTGCAGTGTAGGCTTCAGCCCTGCAATATGATGCCACTGTACATACAGTTTCAAAGGCTTGTTCTTCCCAGTCCACTAAAGGGCAATTATTTCTTTGTCAAGATCCATATCTCGTCAGGGAGAGAAGGGGAGGCAAAATTTGATTACAGCAGGTTGAGATATGGTTGGCAATTTTTTGCAAAAAATGTACATCCTAAACAATTTTCAGTTCATTCAGAACCTTGCACTTTCCCCGTTTTTCAAACAAAAAAAAAATTCATACTGAGAATTTTCATTTTGTTTTGAAAATTTTCATGTAGAATATTTGGTTTTTCCCCTTGCCTTTCTCTGCCATTGCTTATTTTCTTCCACTAGAAATATGTGAATTCTTTTAAAAGTGTGAAAACAGTGAGGGAAACAGCTCTCTCTCTTCACACATTTCCAGTGGAAGAAGGTCAGATGGAGAAAAAAAAAAACCATTTTCTCACACTCTCTCTCACTTCTCTATTAAGAGAGAGAAAACGGTGTGTTTTCTTTCATTTTCTCTTAACATAGTTACCCATTCCCCACCCACTCCAATGGTGAAAAAGGAGGGGAATATTTAAAAAAAAATAGAGTGGGAATTGGAAACTTCAACTCCCACCCCCCGCAAAATATTGTCATTTCAATTAGTAGTAGAAAAAATTAAATTTAATTTTTACAAAAAACCATTTTTCAACTAAAAAAACCTTACTCAAGGGAATGCCAACTATCCCCTGTCCCCCACAGCGTCAATGATGTCACTAGCAGACTCACTGGAATGTAGAGAAACATCTGAGCTGGATTCTTATTTATATTAAGGCTACAGTGCTGTGGTCACACACTGGCAAAAGATTTTTTTCATTACAAATGAAATTGTTCCTTTTAAAGCTTCTTGTTGGCATCTCCCTCATCCAATCTCTATTGCAAAAAACATTAGAGTGGACATCTCCTGGAAACTGGGATTTAAATGAGGGGGTTTAACACCAGCAGAGGGTTTGGCCTTACTTCTGCATCCCAGATTCACAAGCTCCACATCTCCTTCAGGCCTGTTGCATCCAGAGGCAACTATTGCTGCCTCTTGGCACGGTCTGTCGGGGGGGACGGGACGGGGGGGGTCTCACCTTCTCTTTACTGACCTTCCTCACAGGTTTCAGAGTAGCAGCCGTGTTAGTCTGTCTTTGCAAAAAGAAAAGGAGTACTTCTGGCATCTTAGAGAATAACAAATTTATTTGAGCATAAGCTTTCGTGAGCTATAGCTCCCTTCATCGGATGCATTCAGTGGAAAAAAAAATTAGGACTGGAAGGGACCTCGAGAGGTCATCTAATCCAGTCCCCTGCACTCATGGCAGGACCAACACCATCTAGATCATCTCTGACAGGTGTTTGTCTAACCTGCTCTTAAAAATTTCCAGTGATGAAGACTCCACAACCTCTCTAGGCAATTTATTCCAGTGCTTAACTACCCTGACTGTTAGGAAGTTTTTCCTAATGTTCAACCTAAATCTCCCTTGCTACAATTTAAGCTCATTGCTTCTTATCCTATCCTCAGAGGTTAAGAAAAACTTTTCTTCCTCTTCCTTGTAACATACTTGAAAACTTATGTCTCCCCTCAGTCTTCTCTTTTCCAGACTAAACAAACCCAATTTTTTCAATCTTCCTTCATAGGTTACGTTTTCTAGACCAGTGGTTCTCAAATTTTTTCCCCCCCACGGACCACTTGAAAATTGCGAGGGTCTTGGCGGACCACTTAATGATTTTTCCAAACGTTGTTTGTACTGTTAGCTAACTATTGTAAGCAGAGTCAGGATGAGCTCTACCCTGACATCTGGGGGCGAGTCAAGGTGGGTTGTGGAAAAGAACTTCAGGGGCTGATCTCATTTGCATAGGCACATTCACCCTGCCTAGATGGTCTCTTTGGCTGCTGTAGGAGCCCCAGTTTCTCCGTTATTGGGGCAGGAATAAACTATTATTGTCCTGATTATTTGTATCAAGGACAGTAGAACTATACTCGGCCTTTTGTTATGATGGAAGGACTCACCATCAACTAAGCAGCACTTGCTAGGCAAGGGTCATGGGTTCCAAAACCCAGTGAATGGAGAGAGGCTATGGATAGGTATTAATACTTAGTGGTATGGTCCCCCTGGGTGAGGGCCTTACGTGCTAATTGCACTTCCTCCTCTCTCCACTGTAGAATATCAGAGCTAGTTTTGATTTTATTAGGAGTCTAGTTACAGGCTGCCGAGCAGAATTTACTTTGGGCTAATGGTGCACCAGCACTGAGGCTCCCTTACGACAAGCTGAAATCACAAAAGAACTAAACTTACTAAGAGCTGAAATCACTGAGTGTTGTGTAGTGGGGGAGCCTGAAGATATATGGTGGAGCAGTTTAGGGGATGGCAAGCAGAGCAGATGGTGGAGCAGAGCAGAGCATTGCAGTTTGCAGGACAGCAAGCAGAGCGGCTGGTGGAGCAGAGCAGTTTGTCGGATGCCTGGAGCAGCTCATGGGGGCGGCTGACAGAGCGGAGCCCCATGGAGAGGTGGGGCAATCAGCTTTGGACCATGCAAGGTGCCCCTTAGCCCCCCACCTCCGCCCAGGTTGGGAGGTAAAACTCTGCAGATGAACTTTTGAACTCTGGGGCTGCCCTGATCAGAGACCGAGACTTTTGGGACTTTGAGTTGCTGGATTCAAGAACCAACGAAAAAGACATTTCCCAATTTGCTTGGGGTGGGTTTTTGCTCATGGGTTGTGTTATGAATCCTGTTGGTGGTGTTTCCCCAACGTAATGCCACATTGTTTCTCTCCATTATTAAAAGGCTTTTTGCTACACTCAGACTACGTGCTTGAGAGAGGGGAAGTATTGCCTCTTGGAGGCACCCAGCGGGTGGTATATATTTGTCCCAGGTCACTGGGTGGGGGCTCGAGCCGGTTTTGCATTGTGTTATTGGAATGGAACCCCTAGATACTGAACCCAGCCCTTGTTGCTGCCAACTCCAATGGGCAGAAGGGTTACGCTATTGTAAAACACTTTGGATAAAAGCACCATATTAAAAAAAACTATAATAAACTATCCCTCTTGCATGCATATTATCTGCACACATAGCTCAGCTTTAAGATGCTGAACAAATCTGAGTCATTGCAAATATTAACACAATATTTTCTGATACTGGAAAGGAGAGTAAAAGGTATTTATCCTACATAACAGCTAGTGCGGCTTGCTACTTAAGAGTCAATGGGAGTACTCTTAGGCTTAGAGAGACCTATCTGCGGACCACCTGAATGGAGCTCACAAACCCTGGTAGTCCACAGACCACATTTTGAGAACCTTTGTTCTAGACCTTTAATCATTTTTGTTGATCTTCTCTGGACTCTCTCCCATTGTCCACATCCTTTCTGAGATGTGGCACCTAGAACTGGATACAATACTCCAGTTGAGGCCTAATCAGCACATAGTACAGCGGAAGAATTACTTCTCGTATCTTGCTCCTGCTAATATATCCCAGAATGATGTTTGCTTTTTTTGCAACAGCATTACACTGTTGACTCATTTAGCTTACGATCTACTATGACCCCCAGATCCCTTTCCGCAGTACTCCTTCCTAGGCAGTCATTTCCCATTTTGAATGTGTGCAACTGATTGTTCCTTCCCGAGTGGAGTACTTTAGATTTGTCCTTATTGAATTTCATCCTGTTTACCTCAGACCATTTCTCTAGTTTGTCCAGATCATTTTGAATTTTAATCCTGTCCTCCAAAGCACTTGCAACCCCTCCCAGCTTGGTATCATCTGCAAACTTTATAAGTGTACTCTCTATGCCATTATCTAAATCAAATGATGAATGTATTGAACAGAACTGGATCTAGAACTTATCCCTGCGAGACCCCACTCATTATGCCCTCCCAGCATGACTGTGAACCAATAACTACTCTCTGGGAACAGTTTTCAAACCAGTTTTGCACCCACCTTATAGTACATCCATCTAGGTTGCATTTTCCATTTGTTCTCAGACCCTCACCTCAAAATGAGTCTATCAGCCCTTCCTTTTTAGGGTTTTCAGTCTCCTAGCTGTTTTCTTACTATCCCAGGCCTTTCTACCTCCTTTTCCTTCTCTGTGCTCTCCCCTTTATAGCAGGCCTAGTTTCCTCCATTAATTGCAGCTGTGGGAGCTAGTCTCCATGACCGGCAGTTCTGGAGGTATGATCAAGGTGCCTGCTTGTAAATAGGAAAGACTCTCCTCTCTGTTTATGCTCAGAATGGGGTCTGTAAACCCCAGGACAATTGCTCAGAGCCACATTGAGAAATGTGGGGTCATCGGAACAGAAGGAAAGTTCTGGCTTCAGACCAGCAGGGCAGGGGCTTGCAGCCCTTAGTTACTATTTGTTATTTGCACTGTTGTAGTGCTTACAAACAACAGTCAGGATCAGGACCCCACAATGCTAGATGTAGAACAAAAAGATTAACATAAGCCCAAGTCTGAGTTCACAGTTAGTCCACAGGAGAGCAATGCAAATTCATGGGTCCATTTACATTGGTAAGTGAGTCCATTGGTGTGGAAAGGGGGCATTTGATACCTCTAAATCAGCTGATCAGTGGTCCCTTCTGAAGCTGTCAACATTATAAGGGGAGCATTTCAGACCTGATGTGGAAACAAGTTAGTCTTTCCCCTCGATTTGGTTGCACAGGACGCTGGCACCAGAGATTGTCTTCAGAGAGAGAGACTGAAGCCGAGGGAGAGAAATAAAGAGGGAGGCCAAGAAAGAAATGGGGAAGTGGAGGGGAGAGGCTGGGAGAGAGAGAGGAACAATGAAGAGAAAGAAAGATGGGTGAGAGGTGGGTTGTGGTGGTGGCAGGTTTGCAAGAGTGAAAATTAAAATAACATATTTTCCCTGTCTGTCCTGGTTAGCTAGCAGATTCCTCCCCACACCCACTTACCTGGGGTAGGCTTTGTACTTCCATGGTTATCCCAGCTTGCAGCCTCTCTGGGAGACTCTGATCTTTCTCTTCTTAACCCTGTCATAAATATAAAGGGAAGGGTAAACACCTTTAAATCCCTCCTGGCCAGAGGAAAAACCCTTTCAGCTGTAAAGGGTTAAGAAGCTAAGACAACCTCACTGGCACCTGACCAAAATGACCAATGAGGAGACAAGATACTTTCAAAGCTAGGGGGCAGGTGGGTGGAAACAAAGGGTTTGTCTGTCTGTATTGTCTTTTGCCGGGACCAGAGCAGGAATGCAGGTCTGAACTCCTGAACAGGGTTAATAAGCAATCTAGATAGATATGTGTTAGATTCTGTTTTGTTTAAATGGCTGATAAAATAAGTTGTGCTGAATAGAATGTATATTCCTGTTTTTGTGTCTTTTTGTTACTTAAGGTTTAGCCTAGAGGGATTCTCTATGTTTTGAATCTGATTACCCTGTAAGGTATTTACCATCCTGATTTTACAGAGGTGATTCTTTTACTTTTTCTTTAATTAAAATTCTTCTTTTAAGAACCTGATTGCTTTTTCATTGTTCTTAAGATCCAAGGGTTTGGGTCTGTGTTCACCTATGCAAATTGGAGAGGATTTTTATCAAGCCTTCCCCAGGACTTGGGGAGATTTTTATGGGAAAAACATTTCCAAGTGAGCTCTTTCCCTATTATGTTTGTTAGATGCTTGGTGGTGGCAGCAATAAAGTCCAGGGACAAAAGGTAAAATAGTTTGTACCTTGGGGAAGTTTTAACCTAAGCTGGTAAAAATAAGCTTAGGGGGTTTTTCATGCAAGTCCCCACATCTATACCAAAGAGTTCAGAGTGGGAAAGGAACCTTGACAAGCCCCTTGGCTGTTATCTGGGGTTCTTTATACTCTCCTCCAAAACTGAAAGCAAAAGATACAGTGAAGGCCACAAGGTCATGGCACTGTACAGCTGTCGCATCCAAAAACACCTGGCAGCATTCCCAGCTGAAAGACTAAGGCGAGAAAGGAACAGGAAAGGCAGCAGACTGAGGTTGGTTGAGCCCTCTACCCTGGCCAAGCTAAAAACTAGCTAGTGGGCCCAAGCCAAAGATCTAGATCTCAGTACCCCTGAACGTGGAGGGTGATTGAGATCTGAACCCAGGTCCGGAGATGAATTTCATCAATGGCCCCCATCTTCATAATGAGCTGGAGCAAACCACAGGGAGGTTGCATTCTCTACTTCGGGCTACCAGTAACTGCAAGTGAAGCTGCTCGGATCCCCCTGCTTGAGAACTGGGCCTGGGGGGTTCAAAATCTGGTCGGGAGTGCAGCCCAGTGTTTTGGAGCCCATTTCGGAGCATCGCTCTGGATCTGGCCTGGAGCTTTTCACTGTCCATGAACCCACCTCTGTGCTCAACAGATCCAGGGCTCATTGGCTAGTGTTTGTAAAGTGCAGTGAAGACACAGGGACAAATCTAGCCCTGTTACAACCCAGCTCCATCAGTGACATTACACCAGGGCTGCATTTGTCACACAAGTACTGAAATGCTGAGTATGGGACTGATCAAGAGAAAGAACCCCAGAGGCTCGAGCTCTCATTCAAAAACGAAGGCTAATTTGTCACTGCCTTGATTTTGCTTGTATTGTTTCCCTCTCACCTGCTCTGTGGCCAACTGCAGGCGTCAGAAGAGACATTGGAGTTCTGAGGATTTCAGATGATTCAAATTGTCACCTTTGATCACAGCTAATTGCCAAGAGCATTACTCTAAGCTGTGGGTTTCCCGTAAAAAGTCAAATCTAGCGTGCGGCCGTATAGATTGCCTAGCACATTTGTTTTCTATGGCTTATAACTTTGCCCAGTTTTAACCCTTTGGGATAAAATATTCCATGCTTGTTCCTTGCCTCGCAGAGGGGCTGCATAGTGGGGGGGGGACATGCAGGGTCACATGCCCCCCCATTTTGCTGCTTGGCTTGTACTGAGCATGTGCTATAACACTGCTGAAGCTGGCTGCCCTCCGCCCCCTCTCCCCCCACTATCAGCAGGCATTGGTCGTCTCTGCTACCTCAGGCTAAACTGGTTTGAAAACATTTACCAGTCATTTTGGAGAACATGAGCTGAGATAATACGTGGCTTTGTCACTTGTAATCCAGTTTTCCAATTGTTTTTTACAAGCTCTAGCACAGGGGTTCTCAAACTGGGGATCGGGACCCCTCACAGGATCGTGAGGTAATTACATGGGGGGGAGGGGGTCACGAGCTGTCAGCCTCTACCCCAAACCCTGCTTTGCCTCCAGCATTTATAATGGTGTTAAATATATAAAAAAGTGTTTTTAATTTATAAGGAGGGGTCACACTCAGAGGTTTGCTGTGTGAAGGGGGTCCCCAGTACAAAAATTTGAGAATCACTGCTCTAGCACCTTAGGGGGTTTGAGCAGGAACTAGACATTTAGCAGCCGGTTAGCCCTGGGGTCAAGCTGGTACCTTTTGTTGTCCCTCTGAAAAAAATCAACCTAGATTGGGGTGAGTAATAAGCCACAGCACTAACCTCTGCTCTCTTGTGCATGTGCGTTGTGATCCAGTCCTTTGTTACATGATCACGCGCTATTTTCTCAACAGGCCCCTGTCTCATTCAGTGCACAGGATGGAAGGTGAAAGAAGCAGGGCTGTGTAGTGATGAGGGCGTTCTCCGTAGGCCCCTTGCCTCATTTCCAGTTGAAAGGTGCATGATGAATGAGGTGAAGGAGCACACAAAGTGAAAGGATGGTTTTACGGTTAAGGCTCTGCATTAAGACCTAGAAAACCTGCAGGGCTAGGAATTTTACATCTGGGTGGGAAATGGTTTTCCCATCCTGGGAACATATTCAAGATTTTGAAAAAATGGTCCCATCCCAAACTGGGATGAAAAGTCGACGTCTTGAAAATGTTTGTGAACTGAAAATCCCAAATTGGGTCAATTAAAGTGTTTTTTTTTTGATCATTTCAACAACATTTTTTCCCATTTCAAACCTTTAAAATAAATTTAAAAAAAGACAAATTTTGAAATGAAAGTAATTTCAACCTCCCCAGAGTTGGAACTTTTTGTTGCAAAAATGTCACAACAGGACATTTCCACTATTTCAGGGCTTTTTTTTTTTAAAAAAAAAGTCCAATGTTTTTTGAAAAGCACAAAATGCTTTCCCACAAAAAGTTTCCATTTTGACCAATCAGCATTTATCCGTGGAAAAATGTTTTGTTGGTGAGTTCCCGACCGGCTCTAAACTATACATCCCTGCCTTGCATAGATGTTGTAAAGAGAAACCCATTAATGCTGGTGGAGCACTCAGCCACTAGCCTTGGAGGAAATTCAGAATTCTGCATTTAGCGCAGGGTTTGGCTGGTAGACATGAGGCCACATGCTAAACGGGACAAGATAAACAGAAATCTCAATCAGCTGCTTCATTCAGTGAGTATTGTCCATCTGGTGCACTGAATGAGGCAGGGGTCCCATAGAAAAAAATATGCGATCACGTAATCAAAATCTGTATCATATGCAGACGGGGGCAGAATTAAATTCTGGCACCTCCCAATTTTGGAGTGCCCAATCTGACACCCTTATTGTTCCTTTAATGCAGTTCTATTCGGTATCATAGAATCATAGAATATCAGGGTTGGAAGGGACCCCAGAAGGTCATCTAGTCCAAACCCCCTGCTCAAAGCAGGACCAAGTCCCAGTTAAATCATCCTAGCCAGGGCTTTGTCAAGCCTGACCTTAAAAACCTCTAAGGAAGGAGATTCTACCACCTCCCTAGGTAACGCATTCCAGTGTTTCACCACCCTCTTAGTGAAAAAGTTTTTCCTAATATCCAATCTAAACCTCCCCCATTGCAACTTGAGACCATTACTCCTCGTTCTGTCATCTGCTACCATTGAGAACAGTCTAGAGCCATCCTCTTTGAAACCCCCTTTCAGGTAGTTGAAAGCAGCTATCAAATCCCCCCTCATTCTTCTCTTCTGCAGACTAAACAATCCCAGCTCCCTCAGCCTCTCCTCATAAGTCATGTGCTCTAGACCCCTAATCATTTTTGTTGCCCTTCGCTGTACTCTTTCCAATTTATCCACATCCTTCTTGTAGTGTGGGGCCCAAAACTGGACACAGTACTCCAGATGAGGCCTCACCAGTGTCGAATAGAGGGGAACGATCACGTCCCTCGATCTGCTCGCTATGCCCCTACTTATACATCCCAAAATGCCATTGGCCTTCTTGGCAACAAGGGCACACTGCTGACTCATATCCAGCTTCTCGTCCACTGTCACCCCTAGGTCCTTTTCCGCAGAACTGCTGCCGAGCCATTCGGTCCCTAGTCTGTAGCGGTGCATTGGATTCTTCCATCCTAAGTGCAGGACCCTGCACTTATCCTTATTGAACCTCATTAGATTTCTTTTGGCCCAATCTTCCAATTTGTCTAGGTCCTTCTGTATCCTATCCCTCCCCTCCAGCGTATCTACCACTCCTCCCAGTTTAGTATCATCCGCAAATTTGCTGAGAGTGCAATCCACACCATCCTCCAGATCATTTATGAAGATATTGAACAAAACAGGCCCCAGGACCGACCCCTGGGGCACTCCACTTGACACCGGCTGCCAACTAGACATGGAGCCATTGATCACTACCCGTTGAGCCCGACAATCTAGCCAGCTTTCTACCCACCTTATAGTGCATTCATCCAGCCCATACTTCCTTAACTTGCTGACAAGAATGCTGTGGGAGACCGTGTCAAAAGCTTTGCTAAAGTCAAGAAACAATACATCCACTGCTTTCCCTTCATCCACATAACCAGTAATCTCATCATAAAAGGCGATTAGATTAGTCAGGCATGACCTTCCCTTGGTGAATCCATGCTGACTGTTCCTGATCACTTTCCTCTCCTCTAAGTGCTTCAGGATTGATTCTTTGAGGACCTGCTCCATGATTTTTCCAGGGACTGAGGTGAGGCTGACCGGCCTGTAGTTCCCAGGATCCTCCTTCTTCCCTTTTTTAAAGATGGGCACTACATTAGCCTTTTTCCAGTCATCCGGGACTTCCCCCGTTCGCCACGAGTTTTCAAAGATAATGGCCAAGGGCTCTGCAATCACAGCCGCCAATTCCCTCAGCACTCTCGGATGCAATTCGTCCGGCCCCATGAACTTGTGCACGTCCAGCTTTTCTAAATAGTCCCTAACCACCTCTATCTCTACAGAGGGCTGGCCATCTCTTCCCCATTTTGTGATGCCCAGCACAGCAGTCTGGGAGCTGACCTTGTTAGTGAAACAACAAGGTATACAATAAATATGACACTTTCACCAGCAGCGTCATTCTTGGCAAGAAATGGTGAGAATTCTGCATCATCACAGACCAACCTTTTGCTCCACTTTGTTTCTTTCCTAAATATAAGTGCTTATGTATAATTTAAAATAGAAATTCAGTGGCCCAGGGTGATAACAGTGAGGGGGGTGCAGGTCAGGACTGAGGTCCAATAGCAGAGTTATGAAGACTGTAATAGCAGCAGGGGTGGGTAGAGGTCAGTCAACAGAATCATGGGGGGCCCAGGACTGGACAAGCCCAGAAAAGGTTAGCGTCAGACCTGAGATTAGAACGCCAGGAGTTGTGACTCCTTGTGCTGCGCTCAGGTCACATTGCTGGTTGTTAGGATATAGATATTCAGGCCTGTCTGCAAAGGCCTATACTTTAAGAATGTAGGTGTATTCTTATCACTTAGCTAGTTATAGAGGTACAAAAAGAAAGAATCAATATCACAGTCTGTCTGTTTATGGGCCTTCTCTTACAGTGACAATCTGAGGCCCTGTTCTTAGGCTAAGGCCTTTGGCTAAACAGCAGAGGCAGCCATAAGCTAGGAAGTGTACGATCACATCCTCACATTCCAAACTAATCACATTGAAATAAGGCAATCTGGGGCTGTTAGAAAGGTGATCTGATCTATCGCCTCCAGAGAAAGGGAAGAGCCTAGAGGATGTAAAAGGAAGTTTAGTTTGATCATTTTCTGTTCAGTAAGAACTCACTTATCAATAGACACAGCTGGGAAACCCTTATGTCTTTATAGATGTAGTTGTGAAATCCTCACTGCTGTATTGTTTTGTCATTATAGTTCCCACTTTGCTATTGTTTATTTGCATGGTCTCTGTCTGGGTCTGTGATTGTTTCTTTCTGCTGTATTTTGTGGGATGTAAACTAATTAAGGTGGTGGGATATAATTGGTTAAATAATCATGTTACAATATGTTCGGATTGGTTAGTTAAATTTCAGTAAAATGATTGGTTATGCTATAGCTAAGCTGACCTCAAGTTTTACTATATAGTCTGCAGTCAATCAGGAAGTAAGGGGGGGGGAATGGGAACGGGAACGAGGAATGGGGGTGGGGAAATTGGAATCATGTTTTGCTAAGGGGGGGAATGGGAACAGGGACACAGATAAGGCTCTGTGGTGTCAGAACTGGGAAGGGGGACACTAAGGAAGGAAACTGGAATTATGCTTGCTGGAAGTTCACCCCAATAAACATCTAATTGTTTGCACCTTTGGACTTTGGGTATTGTTGCTCTCTGTTCATGTAAGAAGGACCAGGGAAGTAAGCAGGTGAAGGAATAAGTCCTCTAACACTGGTTTTTCAACCAACAGCTGAAAAGCCACTCTGAGGGGTAGGGACAAGGAACTGAAAACCAGAATATGAATGGGAAAAAAAATCCAGCCCCTTGAAAAGCCTTTTATTCATTGTCTTTTAATGCTCAGGACTAACATAGCTGCTTAACTTCTAAAACTAAGCACAATCATTGGAACTAGATCAGAAAACAGAGATTAATTTAAGGAAACAAGTGATTTGCATTAATTTAATCAACTGCTCTTTACAACGTTGTCTTTAACATGCTGTAGCTGCTCATCCCCCAGAGCATTTGTGGACGATGACCAAGGTGGCTGGGCTCGTCACTCTGTGCTTGCCCAAGGTTTTTGGGCCCTGCAGTTCCTGGTTCCCATACAGCAGGCTGATGGACCCTGAGCCACCAAACTTCCTCTCCTGCATGATCCACTTCTTGATCTGATCAACCGTGTTGTTGAGATCGGCTTCCAGGCACAGGGATTTCTGGCCACTGAAGATGTTCAGGTCACTTTGGTATCAGTTTCTGGGCCGATAACGAGGGTTTGTAGGTGGGTGGCCTTCTCCAAGAGAGCCTTCCAGACACTGGTGGGAGAATCCCGCGGCACTGCTGAGCAGCCAGGCTTCTGATTGACCTAACATGACAGGTGAGGAACAGATGAAGGAAAGACATTACAGACAGAAGAGGCCTATTAGGTTATAGTGCCCACCTACCCTACCCTTCATGTCCACACATGTCAGCTCCCACACCCACCCTCTCTACCTACACCAGCCGGTCTCATTTTATTTAGCACCCATAAGTGTGCTGTGGACTTCCCTGAAACAATCCACAGACCCTGCCCCATAAAGCTCCTTTGTCTTCACTGGGGATTTGCCCCTTTTTGCCCCCGTTCCTTGGTGTCTTTCACTACTCTGTTTTCCTTTGGACTTCAGCCTCACACCACCCCTAACTCTAGCCCAGCCCTACTGCTGCCACCACCGCAAGATCAGCTCTCTTGTTTATTGCTTCAAAAATATCACCCCCATACCAGCTGGGTCACGTCACTGGCTCTCAGTTGTGCTGCCCATTGAGTTCAAGCTCCTGGGCTCTGCCTCTGAGGGCATGTGTCACACAGCTCCTGCCTATGCCTTGGGCTTGGTGTCCTTTCTTATCTCCCCCCACCCCCACTGCTGTATCAGCCTTGGTGTCCCATCCCTCTCCTCCTCTGACAGGCATCCCCAGGCACCAAGACACCTCTAGTTCTGCTAATTCTAATCCCCCCTCAAAGCCCCATTCCTAGCCTTGATGGTGGAAAGAGAGCGGGGGGATTTAATAAAGCCATCAAGGTTGTGCCTCATGGAGTTTCTCCTTGGCCTGATTCTGGTCCCTATGGACAGGAACTGCATCATGTTAGAATTGACCCTGTTGTCCTCCCCCAGCCTTCATCTGTGATCTTCACTCGGGTCCTGGATACTCCCTTTGCGAGAGGAGCTTCGCAGGTTTGGCTTCCTCCCCAAGGCCCACTGAGGTCTCTTGCTCTGTCCTCCAGCCCATTCATTGGTTTGTTTAGTTCTCCCTGAATCCCCTCCAGCTTGTCAACCCATGCCAGACCTGCGCTCAGTATTCAACACACAGTCTACCAGTGCTGCCTTGGAAAGAAAGGCCTAAACCCCTTAGGGTCTGTCTACCTTGGACACTAAACATGGACACTGACTCAGGTTTGAGCCCGAGCCTCCCTTCTGTCCACACACAAATCAGTCTGACCTGGGAAGCACTCAGGACCCAAGTCCTAGGACCCTATGACTTAGGTCCAACCCCTGTCATTGTGCCATGTGGATGCAGCTCAAGCCAGAGACTGAATCAGGAGGTCTGCGTAGTGCACCATGGACACATTAGCATGGCTGTGAGACCCTGGCCAAGTTGCTGTAAGCCCAGATTTACAATGCAATGGGCTTGGAAACATGGAGTCCACAAGCCTGGGTCCTGCAGACCTGGGTTTGGTGGCTGTGAGTGGGAAGGGTCTCAGAGCCAAGGCTCCAGACAAAGCCTTAATGCCTATACAGCAATTTTTAGCTCCACAGCCCAAGACCTGCAAGCCTGAGTCAACTGGCCCCAGCTCTGAGACTTGGTGGCACAGGTATTTTATTGCAATGTAGGCTCTAGGTCAGAGAGATAACAGATCCAGCCCTGCAACATGATGCCACTGTACATACAGTCTCAGAGATTTGTTCCTCCCAGTCCACCAAAGGGCAATTATTTCTGTGTCAAGATCCATAGCACTTCAGGGAGGAGAAGGGGAGGCAAGATTTGATTACAGCTGTTTGAGATTTGGTTGGCAATTTTTTGCAAAAAATGTACATCCTAAACTATTTAAATCTTCATTTTGTTTTGAAAAATTTCATGTAAAATATTTGTTTTTTTCCCCTGCCTTTCTCTGCCATTGCTTATTTTCTTCCACTGGAAAAGTGTGAATTCTTTTAAAAGTGTGAAAACACTGAGGGAAAGAAGCTCTCTCTCTTCACACATTTCCAGTGGAAAAAGGTCAGATGTGAGAAATGTTTTTTCTCCACTTCCTCTCATTTAATTTTTCTTACTCTATTAAGTGAGAGAAAACAGTGTGTTTTCTTTCATTTTTTCTTAACATAGTTACACATTCCCCCCTTTTTCCAATGGTGGAAAAGGAGGGGAATATTTAAAAAAAAATAGAGATGGAATTTGTAAAACTTCAACTCCCCCTCACCCCCAAAAAATTTGTCATTCCAATTAGTAGTAGAAAAGTGAACAATTTCATTTTTACAAAAACCCATTTTTCAACTAAAAAAAACTAGCTCAAGGGAATGCCAACTAGCCCCTTTCCCACACAGACTCAATAATTTCAATAGTTGATTCATTGGAATGTAGAGAAACACCTGAGCTTGATTCTCATTTATACTAAGGCCAGTTTACATTGCTCCAGTCATTATAAAGGTGACTTAAAGTAGTTGTAAATATAAAGTGCTCCCACTTTAAGGCTATGTCTTCACTGCCAAAAACAGGTGTGTTTGTTTTGCATTGAGACAGTGTAAAAACACATCCCTTCTTGCAGTGGAGACATAGCTGAAAGCTCTGTTACATTGCAATAATGGTGTAAAAGGGCTTTGGTGTAAATGAGAATTATGGCCATCTGTCTTTAAAACAACAGATAAAGGGAAAAAGAGTTAAAATGAAGTGATTTATGAGTGAACAGCTGATCATGGGAGAGCGAGAGGTTTTTCCCTGAGATTGTCATGAGGAAAGACTGCATTCTATGCATCAAGAGCAGTCAATGAGTGTTTATTTCAAAGAAAAATTGCTAAAGTGAGAATTACAGCAGGGGCGGCAGGTTTGTAGAATTTTTGGTGGTGCCCAGAACGCCCAGAGCCTGCCCCCCCATGCTTCCCCCCACCTGCCTAAGGCTCTGGGAGGGAGTTTGGGTTGTGGGATGAGGTCTGGGGTACATGCCCTGGGCTGGAGCAGGAAATTGGGGTGTAGAAGGGGTGCAGGGTGCAGGCTCTGGGAGGGAGTTTGGGTCCAGAAGGGATGAGAGGTTGGGCTCTGGGAGGGAGTTTGGGTGGGGGAGGGGTCTGTGGTGCAGGCTCTGGGATGGAGTTTGGGTACTGGGTGCAGGCTCCAGGCTGGGGCAGGGGGTGGGGGTGAAGGAGGGGGTGAGAGGTGCAGGCTCTGGGAGGGAGTTTGGGTGCAGGCTCTGAAAGGGAGTGCGGAGGGCTGGGGTGCAGGCTCTGGGAGGGAGTTTGGGGCCAGGAGAGGGTTTGTGGGAAGGGGTGGGGATGCAGGCTCTGGGAAGGGGTGGAGGGGTGGTGCTTACCTGGGGTTCCTAGGCAGGACAGGCCAGGGGGCCTCCATGTGCTGCTACCCCCAGGCATTGCCCTCGCAGCTTCCTATTGGCCGTAGAGGCGCTTGGGGTGGGAGCAGCATGTATGGACACACACGCAGACTGCCCCCCCACCCCCATCCAGGGGCTGCAGGGAGGGGCCGGCAGCTAAGTGGAACTAGCAGGCAGATGTTGGGTAGGGGCCCCGGTCTGTTTTAAATTGCCTGGGGGATGCTGGCGGGGAGCGCCCGGGGACAGACGGCAGGGCTGAGGGAGAGACCCGGCCTCAAACAGTGCTGGAGCCAGGCCCCAGGCCAGGAATATTCCTGGTGCCCAGGCACCACGGGCCCATAGAATTCTCCGCTCATGAATTCCAGGCCCTATTTAGAACCTGGTGTTTGGATATAGCAGATCAGAACCAGTTATAAATGCAGAGTTCATCTCAGTGAAAGAAAAAAAAGTTGTGATGGTGGCAGGCTTGTAAAACTGAAATATAAACAAAGATACATCGATGCATCCGATGAAGTGAGCTGTAGCTCACGAAAGCTTATGCTCTAATAAATTTGTTAGTCTCTAAGGTGCCACAAGTACTCCTTTTCTTTTATCGATCTTTATTTATTTACCTGACACATCACTCACACTTACTTACCTTTGGCAGTACCTGCAGAGTCGTAGTCATGATTTCTCCTTGTGCCTCCTTGGATCCTGGCAGCACTTGGATGATTGCTCTCGGGACTCTCAGCCCAGGGTGGCTCTTACAGACTTTTATAGAGAAGGGCTGCTGGAAAGTCCTTCTAGAAACTAAAAGCAAATCAGATACCATCGCTGTTTACAAGAGGCTCGGTCAGGGTGTACCTCATCCAGCCTTTGAAACCCAGCTGGGAAAGTTCCCAACTGAAAAACTAAGTCACCCACCCCCAGATCCAAACAGCCCATTGAGGCTGTTGGAAAGCCAAACCCAGCTCCATGTCACCAATGGCCCCATCTTCCTTGGGTTGCTCTGGCCCATTATGAAGCCCCATTTCCATGCTGGAGGATGTGTGTAACTCCCACTGGAGTCAAAGGGAAATCGCACCCCATGTATGAGAACTGGGGCCTTAGATCCCCCCGCCCCCCACCTCTGGGAAACTCAGGAGAAGGGAGCTCAGAGACTCACAGCCAACTCAGTCCTTTGCTGTGTTAATTTGGCTTCCTTCTTTCAACACTGTCTCTGCATGTCAGGTTTGGTGCATGGCCAAGAGCTCAGGAAGCGACGTGCAGGCATCCGTCACTGTTACTAGGCTGATTGGTAGCCCAGAGGTTGCAAGCGATTATTAAAAGCTATCAGTGACTGCCGGGCATGCCTGCTCATTTTAAAAATCTCTGGGCTTCCCGTAAATGGGTTGATTTTTAAGCAGTGGGGGATTTAGAGTTAGTGGGGCCCTGTGCTCAGCTTCATTTTGGGGGCCCGACCTTGAGACCCAGCCAAGAAAAAGAACATTATCGCTTATCTCCTCCCCGCCCCCGTTTTTCATTCTTTTTTTCTTCCTCCTCCTCCTCTAAGTAATAGCAAGTAAATGAAAATAAACGAGGTACCTTGATTGTTTTTGTAGTCTAACTTATTTTTCCACAGACCGCTTGAAAATTGCTGGGGGTGTTGGTGGACCACTTAATGATCTTTCCAAATATTGTTTGTACCATTAGCTAACAATTGTAAAGCACTTGGGATAAGAGTGCTTTATAAAAAAAAAAGTAAAAAAACATTGGGTTGTGGGGTCTGGCCAGGACTTAGGGTGCGGGAGGGGGCTCAGAGCTGGGGGTGCAGGGTCTGGGAGGGAGTTAGGGTGCAGGAGCAGGCTGGGGGTTGGGGTGCAGGGTCTGTTCAGGAGTTAGGGTGCGGGAGGAGGCTCCGGGCTGGGACAGGGGGTTGAGGTGTAGAGTGCTTACCTGGGGCAGCTCCCATTTTGTGTGAGGGGTGCAGGTTGGGATATGAGGGGGTGCAGGAGTCAGGGAGGGCAGGGGGCTGGGGGTTTGTGAGGGTGGTGCAGGAGTCAGGGCAGGGACTGGAGGTGTGGGCGAGGGTCATGGGGGTGACCCTAGCCCCCTGCCCCACCCCAGCCCTGAGCGGCTCACAGCAAGGAGTTGGGGGGGGGGTATATGTAGGGGGAAGTGCAGGGGCCCTGCCTTTGCTCCACCCTGACCCGATTCCACCCCCTTCCCCAAGTCCCTGCCTCCTTCTCCGAGCGCGCTGCGGCCCCGCTCCTATTCCTCCCTCCTGGAGCGACCTGAGCACTGGCAAATAGGTGTTTGGCAGCAGGGGAAGTGCTGGGAGAGAGAGGGAGGGGCAGGAACATGGCACACTCGGGGGAGGAGGGGAAGACCTTGGCTGCCGGTGGGGCGGAGCTGGCAGGACCAAGCTTCTTCCCCAGCAGCTGCCCGGCCCTGGGCCCCCCTGTAGTTGGGGGGCCCATGCCAGGGCACTCTGTCTTTTACCGTAAATCCGCCTATGTTTGTAAGATCTGGAGTATTGCATCCAGTTTTGGGCCCCCCACTACAGAAAGGATGTGGACAAATTAGAGAGAGTCCAGCGGAGGGCAACGAAAATGATTAGGGGGCAGGGGCACATGACTTATGAGGAGGGCTGAGAAACTGGGCTTATTTAGTTTGCAGAAGAGAAGAGCGAGGAGGGATTTGATAGCAGCCTTTAACTACCTGAAGCGGGGTTCCAAAGAGGATGGATCTAGGTCAGGTTGGGCAAACTTTTTGGCCTGGGGGCCACATCTGGGTGGGGAAATTGTATGCAGAGCCATGAATGTAGGGCTGGGGCAGGAAGTTGGGGCGGGAGGGAGTATGGGGTGTGGGAGGAAGTGCAGAATGCAGGAAGGGGCTCAGGACAAGGGGTTGGGGTGCAGGAGGGGTGCAGGTTGCAGGAGGGGGCTCAGGGCAGGGGGTTGGGGTGCAGGAGGGGCATGGGGTGCAGCAGGGGGCTCAGGGTTGAAGGTTGGAGTGCAGGAGGGGTGAGGCAGGGGGCTCTGGGAAGGGGGTTGGGTTGTGGGGTGCAGAAGGGGTTTGGGGTGTGGGCTCCAGCCCGGCACCATTTACCTCAAGCAGCTCCAGGGTGTCAGCAGCGTGCAGCGGGGCTAAGGCAAGCTCCCTGCCTGCCCTGGCCCTGCACTGCACTGCTCCCAGAAGTGGCCGGCATGTCCAGCAGTGGCTCCTGGAGATGGGGTGGGGCAGGCAGCTCTACCACGCACTGCTCTCACCTGTGGGTACCACCTCCGAAACTCCCATTGGCCATGGTTCCCTGTTCCTGGCCAATGGGAGCTGCGGGGGGCGTTGCCTGCAGGCGAGGGCAGCGCTCGGAGCCTTCTGCCCCCCATCTCCCAGGGGCTGCATGGATATGGTGCTGGTCACTTCTGGGAGCGGCACAGGGCCAGAGCATGCAAGGAGCTTGCCTTAGCCCTGCTGCACCACAAGGCTGGCAATCCTGTGGGCCATAGTTTGCCCTCCCCTGAGCTAGGTTGTTCTCAGTGGTGGCAGATGACAGAACAAGGAGCAATGGTCTCAGGTTGCAGTGGAGGAGGTCTAGGTTGGATATTAAGAAAAACTATTTCACTAGGAGGGTGGTGAAGCACTGGAATGGGTTACCTAGGGAGGTGGTGGAATCTCCATCCTTAGAGGTTTTTAAGGCCGGGCTTGACAAAGATGGCTGATGGCTCTGTTCCTTCGTCTCCTCCCCGAACAGGTTCTAGGGCTAGAGCTGGTCGGGAATTTTTCGACTGAACGTTGTTTTCCATCAGTTGGCTGAGACGGAAACTTTTCACAGAAATGTGTTGGATTCAGTCCCAGTGTGGAATTTCTGGTCCCCCAGCAGTGAAGCCCCAGCAGTATGGGCTGTACAAACCTGCCTAGGATCCTGGGTAATTACTCTCAGGGCTGCCGCAGCTTCACTACTCCAGTACCTGAGCTGGATAGAGCAAAGTGAGCTCAGGTACATCTAGTCAAGCTGCAATCACACCCCATGAGCACAGTCCAGAGGTACCCGCACAGATAGGTCCCGTCCCCCCAACCTGCAATAGAAGTGCGCATCATCACAGGTGCTCACATGCACCGTCCCCCTCCCCTCCCAAGAGGCACGTGCTCTTCTCACACTCACCAATAATAAAGATGCCCTGGTTTCCCATTGTTAAAATCTGAGCTTCCCTGGACTAGACTTCAGGGGTGAAATCCTGGCCCCACTGAACTCCAGGGGAGTCTTGCCATTGATTTCAATAGGGCCAGAATTTCACCGTAGGCCTTTTATCACTCCATGTTTCTGAGCACGGACAACTTTGCGATCACCTTGAAAAGCGAAAGTGATGAGTTTGCCAGGAACCTTAGAAAAAGCCCTTCCCCCCCAACCAGGGTTATATCGTTTCTGAGTCATAACTGCTCAAACAAAATGGGATGACATCATAACCTGGAATGCAGACTTATTTTCATGAGGGATCATAAAGGAATAGTCCCCTGCCCTTTACATCTTCCAAAGCCTTTATTTACACTGTGTAAAGATATCCACTGGTGGCTAACGATTTTCAAAAATCCCAGCTGCTGACAGTCACATCTTCTCGTTAATGGCAAGTTCTAGGCTCCTTGCAAATAGGCTGAACTATAAAAATCAGGTAGCTAATGAAGGGGGAACAGGAGCAGCTAACAGGAGAGTTTTGTGAAGGAGTTTAGAGTGGGAATGGGAGAGCCAGGTACAACTGATGAACATTCTCTAGACTTAGACCGATAAACACCCCCCACCCACAAACCAAAACCCAACAAAAATGCAGGCAGAAGTCCAGTAGCAGACTGGGGACTATCCAGTTTATTAACAATTTTGGGGGTGCGGCCCTGGGCCAGCCCCGACAGGGGGCAGGGTGGGAGTGCCACCCATCCCTGCTCTGTCCCCACCTCTGCTCCAGCCCCAGCTCCCAGCCCCACCCCCAGCCATGGCTCTGCTTCTGGCCTGGCCCCCATCTGCAGCCCCTGGCCCCCACCCATTGGCCCCCAGCCCTGCTCCTGGCCCCAGCTCCCAACCACAGCTGTGGGAGGGGTTTGGCCATAGACAAGGGTAACGTTAAAATGTTTGAGAACCACTGCCATTGAATTTCTATGGCTGGAGATTCTATGTCTGAATAGTAAGAGCCTGTACTTGGTTCCCCAGGGCCAGGAGCTCCTTGCACCGAATGCACATGTACGCCACCTGCCCCCAAGACTGGTAATCAGACATGCTGCATTCAGTGCTGGAACACCAGAAACTCTGTGACTTGCCTACAGACTTGCCTTTGTGACTTGACAACATTTAGGGTGAGAAATTACATTTTGTAACCTGTTTCTTGAGTGTATTAAGCTTAGTTTGTGTGTTTTGTTTTATTTGCTCACTAATCTGCTTTGTACTGTTTGCTATCCCTTATAATCACTTAAAATTTACCTTTTGTAGTTAATAAACTTATTTCTTGTTTATAACATAACCCAGTTTACGCAATTCATGTCTGGGGCGGGGGGCAAGAAGCTGTGCATATCTCTCTCCACAATGAGGGAGAGGGCAATTTTTATGAGCTTGCGCTATGTAGATTTTTCTATATAGTGCAAGACAATATTATTTTGCGTTTACTCCCCAAAAGGGGTGTGCATGTGAGTGCTGGGTGAATCTCTGAGCTGAATTCTCTCACACAGAGCTGACTTCAGTCTGTGTCTGCAACTGGTGTGGCCAGAGTGTGTTCTAGAGAAGGCTTGAGGGCCTGGCACAGCATAGACAGGGTGAGGAAGCCTAGGCTGGTGGAATGGGTGGGCTCAGTGAGACCTTAGCACATCAGGTGGCATCCCAGATGGGGGTGGGGGGTCCAACCCATCACAGGCTAATAGCCAGGATGGTCCGGGCCACAACCCCATGATCTGGGTGTCCTAGCCTCTGACTGCCAGAAGCTGGGAATGAGTGATGGGATGGATCGCTTGATGGTTGACTGTTCTGTTAATTTCCTCTGAAGCACCTGGCATTGGCATTGGCCAATGTGATATGTCCTTGAAAAAAGCTAATGAGGTCTTGGGATACATCAGGCGAGGTATTTCCAGGAGAGATAAGGAGGTGTTAGTACCATTATAAAAGGCACTGGTGAGACCTCATCTGGAATATTGTGTGCAGTTCTAGTCTCCCTTGTTTAAGAAGGATCAATTCAAACTGGAACAGGTACAGAGAAGGGCTACTAGAATGATTCGAGGAATGGAAAACCTGTCTTATGAAAGGAGATTAAAGGAGCTTGGCTTGTTCGGCCTAACCAAAAGAAGGTTGAGGGGAGATATGATTGCTCTCTATAAATATATCAGAGGGGTAAATACCGGAGAGGAAGAGGAATTATTTAAGCTCAGCACCAATGTGGACACAAGAACAAATGGATATAAACTGGCCATCGGGAAGGTTAGACTTGAAATTAGACAAAGGTTTCTAACCATCAGAGGAGTGAAGTTCTGGAATAGCCTTCCAAGGGAAGCAGTGGGGGCAAAAGACCTATCTGGCTTCAAGATTAAACTCGATAAATTTATGGAGGAGATGGTATGATGGGATAACATGATTTTGGCAATTAATTTATCTTAACTATTCATGTAAATAGGCCCAATGGCTGTGATGGGATGTTACATGGGGTGGATTTGAGTTACTACAGAGAATTCTTTCCTGGGTATCTGGCTGGTGAATCTTGCCCACTTGCTCAGGGTTCAGCTGATCGCCATATTTGGGGTCGGGGAAGGAATTTTCCTCCAGGGCAGATTGGAAGAGGCTGTAGGGGTTTTTCCCCTTCCTCTGTAGCATGGGGCATGGGTCACTTGCTGGAGGATTCTCTGCACCTTGAAGTCTTTAAACCATGATTTGAGGACTTCAATAGCTCAGACTTAGGAGAGAGGTTTATTGCAGGAGTGGATGAGTGAGATTCTGTGGCCTGCATTGTGCAGGAGGTCACACTAGATTATCATAATGGTCCCTTCTGACCTTAATATCTATGAGTCTATGAGGATACTGGGCTAGATGGGCCATTGGTCTGACCCAGTATGGCCATTCTTATGGGGGATTTGCAACAGGGGCAGGAGGTAATCTTGCCCCATCCAGAAATGTTCAATGGCTCCACTTCCCACTGCAAACATAACAAGTGCTTATGTAAAATTCAAAATATCACTGAATTCCCAGAACCCTGAGAGGGCCCCAGAGCAGAACAGCAGGGCTGGGCCTGCCCAGAATTGAAGTGAATTGCTCAAGCTGTAATGGGGTCCAGCACGGGATAGCTGGGGGGCGCATGGTGGCAGCAATGAGACTCATTGGCACAGCGTGTGGGCCTAGTGGATAGTGGCCTATTCCCAGCTCTGCTGCTGGCCTGCAGGTGATCCTGGACAAATTACTTTGGCTCAGATCCTCAAAGGTATTTAGGTGCCAAACTCCCAATCGGGGCCTTCACCTCCCGGTGCCTCAATTTCCCCATCTGTGCAATGAGAATAATGATCCTGGCCTTCTTTGTAAAGTGCTTTGAGAACCACAGTCTAAGAGCTCTAGACAAGAGCTAGGGAATATCATTAAATGAGAACCAGACTCTGCATCTGGAAGGTCTACAGAACACACAGAAAGAACAGGAGTACTTGTGGCACCTTAGAGACTAACAAATGTATTTGACCATAAGCTTTCGTGAGCTACAGCTCACTTCATGGGATGCATGCACACAGAAACATGTGACATCCAGTGGCCAAATGACATATTGCCAGTAAATGTACAACTTCCAGCTGCTGCTGCATTAGCTGGGGCAAGAGATGGTCATGCAGTTGAATCGGACACAGAGAGTACTTTACAGCTCAGCCAACATCTTAAAAGCCTGCTGGAAATTGATGGGAAGCCAGCAGGGGTCATAGAGCTCATGTCAGGAGCTGACTATGGGAAAGCCCTTTTGGGCCAGGAGCCAACAAAATGCATAAGCACATGCTTGACTTGAAGTACAAGTTGTGCCACTGAAATCGACGCTTATGGTTAAGTGTTTGCCGGCTTGGGTCCTTGTTCAGCAACAGCTGCCAGCTACACTAGCTTCAGTTTCAGAGTGAGTGAAGGCTCACTTCGCGGTGACCCACTCTGCGATGACATAGGACCAGAGAACACTGAGCAGCTCCCTGCATGCCAACCGCAGCTGAGATAAAAACTCCTTCCCCTGATATTTTAATGGGGTGACTATGGCAACAAGATGAAGGATTCCAGAACATTAAAAGAAGGGTGCTATAGCAACAAAGGGGGCTGGGGATGGGAGGGGGCGTGGCTACCAACCTGGAGTCCCAGAACATTGCAACCAGGGGTAACCAGGTGGGCAGGTTCCAGAACATTACAAAAGGGGGCACTATGGCAACCCGTTGGAGCAGATCCAGGATGGCAGGGAAATGGCAGCTGGCTGGGGAGGGCAGCACAGGAGTTGGAGGGTGACGGTGGGTTAGAGGCAAGTGGTGAAGGGTTGGGAAGCTAGCAGAGACCAAGCAAGGGGAAAAGCAGGGAATCAGTTGCACTCCGGGTTCAGCGTGGGGGAATTTAGAAATTAGACTTAGACATGGGTTTAGGGTCTCATGGGTCTGTGAGTGATGACCGGTCACTCGGGCTTCTTCTCAGAGGGACTTCCTGATAGACTGGGAGAAGCTGGATTCAGAGCCAGAGATCTCTCACCCAGCAAACCCCTGAGAGGAATTTTTCCTTAAGGAAAGCAGTTGAGATCAACCATGTTTATTCTCAATATCCTGCCTAGGGTTTTGGTCTGACATGGAATGGGAGCAACACAGACTTTCTGGGACAGCCACCAGACTATATGCTAGAACAGGGGTCGGCAACCTGCGGCACATGTGCCAAAGGCGGCACGTGAGCCAATTTTTACTGGCACACTGCTGCCAGCCGGGGTCCCAGTGTAGTGTGTTAAATTTCTCCCCATAGGAATGTGCTACTTGCGGAGCACCGGGACTGGCAGCCGTAAGTAGTACACCGTAAGTAGTACATTCCTACAGGGAGAAATTTAATAGACTACACCTGGGTAGGGAAGGCTGTGCCCCCCAAACAGCCCACCCCCATCCGCCCCCTCCCACTTCCTGCCCCCTCATAACCTCTGACCCATCCAACCCCCTCCCCCCTGCTCCTCATCCCCTGACCACCCCCTCCCGGGCCCCCTGCCTCCTGACTGCCCTTCACAGAACCCCCCACCCATCCAACCCCCCTGCTCCTTGTCTCCTGACCCCCTCCTGGGACCCCCCACCCCTATCTGTCCCCCCAGGACCCCACCCACCCCTCCAAGCCCCCCTGCTCCCTGTCTGCCCCGACCCCTATCCACACCCCCAACCCCTGACAGGCTCCTGGGACTCCCACGCCTATCCAAGCACCCCTGTTCCCCATCCCCTTACCGTGCTGCTCAGAGCCCAGGACTGGCAGCCCGTAAGTAGTACACTATAAGTAGCGCATTCCTATTGGGGAGTAATTTAATACACTACACTCAGCCCGCTCACGGTCTGGAGTTCTCAAAATATGTTCTCGCACCCCTTATCAAAAATTACACCACAATTAGCTTAAAAACTTGAAAACTTAAAAACTTTGTTTGTATATTACAGTAATTGTTAAAAAATTTATAATGTTAATAATACATAGGTTGATGAAACAAAGTAGTTGTGCTTATATGCCTGTGCTTAATTTGTGTTTTCCATGATTTACCTTCTAAAAAATCTGCATGTCTTGCACCCCCCAGAAAGGGCATCTCACACCCCAGGTTAAGAACCGCTGCACTAAACTGATAAGATCTGCATTTAATTTAATTTTAAATGAAGCTTCTTAAACATTTTAGAAACCTTGTTTAGTTACCTTCAACAGTAGTTAGTTATATAATATAGATTTATAGAGAGACCGCCTAAAACGTTAAAATGTATTACTGGCACGCAAAACCTTAAATTAGAGTGAATAAATGAAGACTTGGCTACACCAGCTTGGGATCTGAGGGGCCCAGAAGTTCCTCGAGGTCCTCAGAGGGACCATGGGCCATGTTCAGAGCAGAAATCCAACTGACCTCAATGGGATCAGGTGGGCTGTGCGAGGCGTGTGAACTGGGATCAGCTCGTTCCCTGACTCTGCTGTCTTGCCCATAGCTCTGGCATTATGCGGGGAATTTCCATCTGCACTCTTGGGACAGGCATTACTGGTTGTGCTTGTACGGAATCCATGGTGTTGCCTCCACTCTCTCCCACATATATTATATAAGAATGGCCATACTGGTCAGACCAGTGGTCATCTAGCCCAGTACCCTTTCTTCTGACAGTGGCCGGTGCCAGGTGCTAAGGAGGGAATGACAGAACAGGCAATTATCAGTGATCATCCCTCAGGCCCACCAACAGCAATTCCGGGCCCCAGGGCAGAACAGTCAATGGGCCCCCACTGGTGCCCAGTAAGCTGCTGCCGGCTGGGTGTGCTCTTCTGGCACGGCCAGGGCTTCCACATGCCTGCCTGGCGGCCCTTCACTGCCACCAGTACTACCCCGCCGCACGCCTAGGAGCATATGCACCAACTTCCAGATTTCCCGGGGATGCTCAACCTCCCCGCTCCGTCCTAGAGTCCTTTCCCCAATGCCACACCCCCATCTCACCTCTGTTCCGTCCCCTCCTCCAAGGGCACCCCATATATAACTGGTGCCTCCCCATAGCCTGTGGGAGACACGATCTAAAGGGCAGGTCACGTCCCCCCCCCGCCCCACTGCCCAGACCCAAGGGCCACTGCGCTCTCCCCACCCCATGTTACCCGTGCGGGGGGGGGGGGGCGCTTTGTCCCCCTGCTGTGCCTCCCCGCACAGCACATTCTGAGGCTCTCCCTGGCAGGGAGCAGGAGGGATCCCCTTTTAACCCAGGCCCCTCCGGTCACTGCTCTGCAGCCTGAGATACCTGCTGGGGAGGAGGGCAGCTTCCGCTCACCCGCCGGCTCACCCAGCCCTGGAAGGAATTGAAGTGAATCCCTCAGCCAGGCTCTCTCAGGACAGCTTCTGTGC
The DNA here is from genome assembly GCF_009764565.3 of Dermochelys coriacea. Lineage (NCBI taxonomy): Eukaryota > Metazoa > Chordata > Testudines > Dermochelyidae > Dermochelys > Dermochelys coriacea. Next base: position 10,176,881 of record NC_050073.1, on the reverse strand, counting down.
AGGGCTGCAGAGGGCTGGTCCCACCCCTTCCAATCCCAGCATCTGGGCCATGAGTCACCCAGGCCCCGCCCCCACCCCGCCTCTTCCCACCCCGCTCCTCCACCTCCCGCCCAGTGCCTTCAGCATGCTGCCAAACAGCTGACGGCAGTGGGCAGGAGGTACTGGAGGGGATGGGGACAATCTGATCGTTGGGGCTGCTCCTGGTGGGAGGCACTGTGTGTGTGGGGGGGGGGCGGGGCGAGCGAGTGGAAAGGGCCCACTGGTGGGGTGCTCAGCACCCACTTGGTGCCTATGCCTAGGAGCCCTGCAGCCCCAGGCACATTAATCACCTGGGCCCCTGGGCAATTGTCCCCTTTGCCCCCGTCAGCAGCCTGCCTGGCATACACTCTTCAGTCTGGCAATCAGAGGCTAGGAACACCCAGACCATGGGGTTACATCCCCTGCCCATCCTGGCTAACAGCCATTGATGGACATATCCCCTATGAACTTTTCTAATTCTTTTTTTGACCTGTTAGTTTTGGCCTTCACAAACATCCCCTGCCAAGTTCCAAACATTGATTATGTCTTGTGTGAATTACTTCCTTTTGTTTGTTTCAGAGTAGCAGCCCTTGTTAGTCTGTATTCACAAAAGAAAAGGAGTACTTGTAGCACCTTAGAGACTAACAAATTTATTTGAGCATAAGCTTTCGTGAGCTATAGCTCCCTTCATCGGATGCATTCAGTGGAAAAACTGAATGCATCCAATGAAGTGAGCTGTAGCTCATGAAAGCTTATGCTCAAATAAATTTATTAGTCTCTAAGGTGCCACAAGTACTTCTTTTCTTTTCCTTTTGTTTGCTTTAAACCTGCTGCCTATTGATTACATTGGTGATCCCCTGCTCATGTGTTATGTGAAGGTGTAAATGGTTATTGCTTGAACTCATGCTACCCTTCTCCCCAGCATGGAGTGGGTGCATTCATAGTATATAAGCATGGCCATATTGGGTCAGATCAAAGGTCCCTCGAGCCCAGTATCCTGTCTTCCGACAGTGGCAACCGCCAGGTACCTCAAAGGGAATGAACAGAACAGGTAATCATCAAGTTGATCCACCCCTGTCGCCATTCTCAGCTTCTGGCAAACAGAGGCTAGGGACACCATCCTGCCCTTCCTGGCTAGTAGCCCTGATGGAACATAGAGCACTGTTTTTCAACAATACATGGCTGGCATAGCAGGCCCTTGGGGATTGTACCAAGCCAGCAGAATTTAAGAGCTGGTCCGGAGATTGCTCCAAATTATGCCAGAGGCCAAATCTGCCCTTGGCAGCATCCATCGGCAGGAATGCAAAGGTGGCTTAAAGCCAGCTTGCGCCCACCCTTCTCAGCTGTGTCATGCACAGCTCTGTGCCCCAGGAACTGGGTTAAACCCTGGGACCGTACAATCATCAGCCAGATCCAGGGTCGCATTTAAATGTAATGGTGCTGTAAGCTGGTCCTCTGACTTTTGCAGTTATAACTTAGTCAGGCTTTGTGCTAGCACAAGAGAGGGAGATGAAATTGACCAGACACTGACAACCCACAGCCTTGAAGCTGAGGAGCCTATTGTCATTTTGGCAAAAGGACAGAAAAAGGTCAGTCAACTTCATGTTGATGAATCCAGTTAAATGCTTAAAAAATTTCTGTCAGAAGAATTAACGTAACTTCGCGAAGGATGTTTGTGTGGCTTTCAGGTATGATTTTTTTCATCAGGATGATGCACCTTAACAAAATGCTCCTTTCCAAGCAGCCAAAAGGATCATTAATTTGCTCCCCCCACAGCAGAATAGCTCATCACTGTTTGAGCCTAATCCACCCCAGGGGCACAACCAACCGGATGTGAAGAGTAACTGTTAGGCGCTACTTAGCAAAGGATGAAGTGACAACATGAATACGCCTGTCACCCTTCCAGGGTGAAAACCTGGGCTGGGGCCTTTAAAACACAAGGATTATTCCCCTAATCCTCCTCGATCAGCATCACGCCCAACCTGGAGCAGTCTGTGTCTCATGGATTTACGTTGCAGCGAAAGCTCATTGGGTTATGGATATGAAGACAATGAGAAAGGCTGCCCCTTGTACAAGAAAATATGGCCCCCTGCAGCCTAGACATTATTCACTGAGTATGACACCCTCTCACCACCTTGGTGCTTGATTGTCTGAGGCTCCATCTCAGCTACAGCATCCAGATAAGGAACTCAAGCCATGCAGGCTCCTGCTCTTAGCTCTGCAGGGCCCACGTTTAGCTGCAGGAAATGACCAAGACAATGGCCGTTCCCCAGGCTAGCATGACACTTAATTCCCACCCGTGAGGATGAGATTGTTTTCTGTAAATTATCATGGCACAACGGGGCGTCTCATTTTAACATCATTTTCAGTGAATCACCTTGGAAACTAAGCAGCCACGGATGTGCAGTAACCAAGCTTTTCTCTGGGAGCTAAGAGGGAGGGTGAGAATATCAGAAGATCTAACATAACTGGTGCAACGGCTACAGTTTAATCCACTTTGAACTTCTTATAACTAAGGCTATGAAGCCCAAGGCAGTGGGGGTTCCCAGCTGCTCCTGGCTGCCGTGGGTAGCTGGGTCCCCACAGCTACTGGCTGTCATGGGTGGACCCTCACAACTCCCTGCAACACCTGCCTGCCACAGGGCGCTGGGTACTCCGCAGCTCCTCGCCACCATGGGTGCAGGGGAGCTCCGAATGAGTGAAGGGGGACCCCACAGTTCCTGGCCCGTTCCCACAGCTCCCAGCCTCTGGTGGCAGGGGACCCCACAGCGCAGAGCTGTGGAGGACAGGGACCCTGGAGCTCTGAGCCCCCATAGGGGTAGGGGACCCCAGAGCTCCCAGCCAGGCCCCTGCAGCTGCCTACTGGCTCCCCAGTTTGTGATGGATATTTTTAGTAAAAGTCAAGGACAGGTCATTCCATTATATTTCTTTATTGCCTGTGACCTGTTTGTGATTTTTACTAAAAATATCTGTGAAAAAATCTTTGCCTTAGTTATAACCTAATGGGGTATACCTGTTCCCTTGTATCTAAGCTAATTATCTCCTGCGGGCTATAAATGCAGGACGTCCCCTTCTCCCTTTAAAGCAGCGCCCTCTCCTACATAGCCTTCTTTACCAGCTAGATTCCAGTAGCACCTTCAGACTCTGAGTCAGGCCCGTGAGCTGGGCATCGCATACACACTAAGAGCCACTCATTCCATTGACGAGCTTGCTGTATACGTAGACAAGGCAGAAGCCTTATCCCCATTTTACAGACAGGGAACAGAGGCTTAGAAAGATCAGTGATCCACCCATGGTGTCAGCAGCAGGGCTGAGACTTGAGCCCAGGTCTCCAAATCCAGGCAGTGCTTAAGCAGCAGGCCAGCCTGCTTCCTTGTGGGCACTGCCTCTTGCGCCCCCACCTCCCCACCCCTGGTGCTCCCCTGGAAGCTTCCCACATATTCTTTCTATGTTCTCAGTATTTATTATGTTGATCAGGATGGGGGGATGGGAGGAGCTCCTCCAGCCTGGCAGGATGGGGTCCCCCTGGCCCCCCACTCCTTTGGCTGTTACAGGTTGCTGGTGGGTCTGAGACAGCGGTCGAGGAATTTCAGGATCTCCTGCCAGGAATGCTCCTGAGCTTTGGCATGGGCCTCCGGCTCACCCCCCCAGTGCACAGGTTTGGGGCTCCCCCGGATCAGCGAGATGCTGCACAGTGGGGACCCTGGCGGCTCGATCAGGTGCCCGGCCCCAGGGTAGGAGAGCAGGGTATAGTTCTTCTTCCCATGGCTCTTCATCCTCTCTATGGCCATCTCAGCAAACAGCTTGCTGTTAAAATTGCGGTCGGCTTCTCCCACCACGAAGAGCACCTCCCCTTGAGCCTTCTCCACAGGGATGGCGGCAGCCGCATAGACCGGGTCCCGGGGATCCCTGAAGACATGGTATTGTCCAGGGCCCCCATCTCTGTGATGAGCAGCTGTTCAGGGCAGTAGGGAATGTGGGAATGTGGACCCCTTTGTAACGGAGTGGCGTGCTGTTCAGGAATCCTGTGCCATTGATCCAGACCGCGGCCACCACCTGCTCTAAGAAGGCAGCCATGGCCAGCGAGACTTCAGCCCCTTTGGACACCCCGATCACTCCAAGGCCTGGGCCTCTCACCTGAAAAACCCATGAGGACCACACTGGAACAATCATGGCAGCAACCTGGGAATCTGCAATTTGGAGCCAGCACAGGATGGTAGCAGGAGGAGCCTGCAGAGGGCACTGTGACACAGACGAAGATGAAGCCTGCACTAGCCAATCCCACCCAAGCCAGCAAGGGCACTATGACCCTGGGGCAGGAACCTGTACTGCCCAGCCCCATCCTCCCCAGTGGTGGCGCTGTGACCCCAGGGTGGGGCAGGAACCTGTACTGCCCAGCTCCATCCTTCCCACAGGGCGCTGTGACCCCATGGAGGGGCGGAGCCTGCACTGCCCCAGCCCTGTCCTCCTTAGCAGGGGGCAATGTGATTCCGGGGCAGGAGCCTGCATTGCCCATCCCCATCCCCTCCAGCAGGGGATGCTGTGACACCAAGGCAGAGGAGGAGCCTGCACTGCCCAGCCCTGTCCTCCCCAGCAGGGGGCACTGTGACATCAGGGAGGGGTGGATCCCATGGGTGAGAGACGTTGCCAGGATCTGCTACATGTCAGATATCTAGGCAGGAGCCTGAAGCCCCTCACCCAATGGCTGTGAAGGGACCCTAGTGAAGGAGTGGGACATACCTTGGGGTGTTTCAAGAGCAGGTTGGCTGCTTCCTCGAAATACTCCAGGTCCACCTCCACCAGCACCTGCGGCAGGTCGTCATAGCCAAAGAACGCCAGCGCCAGCACGGCGAAGCCCCGGCTGGCGAGCAGGCTGGATCGGAATTCAATGAGCCCGCCAGCCCCGCCAAACATGTCAATCACCCCTGGAAAGGGGCCTGGCCCTGCAGAGAACGGGGGAGAGAGGCATTGTGGGGAAAGGGAAAAACACAGCAGTTAGTTATGGTGACCCCAGGGCTAAGGGCTTAGCTTGTTTTCTAAGGTAAACTAGGGCTCAGTAGAGGGAGGATCACAGGAACAGGAGTCTATTTCACTTGCGCAAAAGTCTTCCATCGAACTGGATATCGATGGAAGTTAGAGGCCTAAATACTTTTGTTGATCTGGGCCACTGCCTCTTAAGAAACTCCACATTCCTGTCCTTCATGTGTTGAGACCAATGCCACAGGACTATCGCCAACTCTCACCATTTTATCCTGAGGTCTCGTGAGATTTGGGGATTTTCTTTAATGCTCCTGAGGATTTCAGCTTTCTTTCTTGTTTTTAAAAAGTTCGTAGCTCCCAATGTTGGAGAAATATTAAATGTGACCGAAACACTCTCAGGAAGCAGATGGCCCAATAGAAAGAACCCTATATTTATTATTTTTCAAATCTCAAGATTTTTAAACCAATCTGGTGATTTTTGAACACCTGGGGTTGGCAATCCTGTACCTCTGTTTTCTCTGAGGGGCTGAGAGATTAGTTTGAAAGTTTTTGTTCTATTTGAACCTCTGAGAATTGTCTCTAAAGAGAATTAACTTCTTGATAAGCCTTGTAGTGGTTATAAGTGGTGGGGGGGGTGGTGGCAGGGGAAGAATTATTTTTTATAATTTTGATAGTATTGATGTTTATTTTAATCATTTTTCTATTTTATTGATTTACATTTTCACAGTTGTGTAAAAATTATGGATTTTAAGCATGTTTAAAAAAACTTATCGATCAAAATTTTCACTGTTGTGGAAAATTATGGGGCGGGGTCAGACAATTACTTAATGGCAGCAGATATTGAGATTCAAAAAGTTAAAGCTTTACAACCGTTAAAATACAAACTATCAACATGACATCAGAATATAAAAGGCACTATCCTTCAATCAAACTCTAAAGATCTCAGCCAGCATTTTTCTTACTTTATCGGCAAATTTGGATCATCATCAGTGGAAATAATTTTCTGTCAGTTTGTTTGTGTCTGGTGAAATCAATAGGTTTCAGAGTAGCAGCCGTGTTAGTCTGTATTTGCAAAAAGAAAAGGAATACTTGTGGCACCTTAGAGACTAACAAATTTATTAGAGCATAAGCTTTCGTGAGCTACAGCTCACTTCAATGTTTACTGATGTTTACCAATAAACAATAAAAAGCTAAGGGTGTTTATAAGCTCCATCTAAACGCAATCTTTGGTCCAGGGAGACCAACAGCCTGTGGTCGCTGCAGGGTTGTGCAGCCGAACTAGCTCGGCTAAAAGTGACAATATACTTCCCCAACCAGGCCTGCGGAAGGGACGGCCTCCACCTCAAGGAGGCTGTTGCAGTGGGACTCCAGACATCTGCCTCAGCAACCAGGAAGGGCTTGTTATTCACTATGGCAGGGAATCAGGGTGATTTAGGAAGAGAACAGGGATGAGTCCGGCTTTGTGCTGAGTACAAATGTTGATGTGTCAGTGGATGGCATTTCTGTGACACCATGGAAGGGAAGGAGCCTGCAGCTGTCCAACCCTGCCCTCTCCAGCAGGGGGTGCTGTGACAGTGAGAAGGGGGACAAGCTGTTGGCCCTGCTGGGACACCAGGGAGGGGGGACACAGTCCACAGTGAGCTTACCTGATGGTCATGCCCTATTGCAGGGAGACTGACCCTTTGCGGTGGGGGATACAAGAGGATCTTGTATATGCAAAAGGGCAAGACAAGCCAAAGAGAGGTGGGAAGCGGATGCCAGGCTGGACTGGGAAGGAGGAGAACAGGGATAAGGGATGCAAGAGGCAGGGATGTGATGAGCCAGTTTCCTCACCAGGAGGCAGGAATAGGGCCCCTCGGACCCGGCCCTCCTTGATTGGGACACGCTCCACTCCGGGGCCCACATACCACCTCTCCACGGTGCAAGTGGCCAGAGGCACGAGCTGGGGTGAGGGAAGGAGCTGGCAGGAGTCAAAGAGGTCGAGCTGGAAGCGAAAGGGGCTGCTCATCACATCCCGTTTCACCAGCCTGTGGAAGAGTTTCTCCGGCTTGAGGAACCAGAAGAGGCCCATGGGCCAGACGCCCACGTAGTCACCTCCCGTGGCAGCCGCCTGCTCCAGGTCCACCTCCCCAGCCTCGTCTGCCCGGTAGAAGGCTCGGGCCTGGAACTGGACCCCCCTCTCGTCCATCAGCGATGACTGCAGGGTCACCAGCTGGGTGGGCGCTAGGCCGGAGACATGGATCCTCACCGGCATGTCAACCAGCGACGTCTCAGGGGTGACCCGAAGCTGGATCATAACTGATGGATGTTGGGCTTGGAACCTGGGAAGGGGGGAGTCTGGGGAGGAGAGGGAAACAGAGGAAAGGGAAATGGGGGGATGGACTGTTATCAATGGGAGAAGCTAGGAAAGGTTTGGAGGGGCAGGGAAGATACAGGCAGCACTACGCTGTCCCTCCTCTGTCCCCTGGTATCCCTGCCTCCCAGGGGGCAGAAAATGGGGTGGCTGGGCTTGGAGCAGGGAACCGATTGCAAGACCAGAACCTCCCCCAGTGACGCTGGCAGGGAGTAGTTAGAGCCGGCACCCTCACACCCCTGCCCCTAGCTCCCTGACCCACCCCCGATGGCAGAGCCCCAGAGCCCACAGGGTCTGACTTTCCAAGGCTGGCGCCTTAACAGGAGCATCGAGTCCCGCACTCGGGGATCTAAACACTGGGCTCCCTGCTCCCGCCCCCCCAAGTCCCTTCAGCGCCCCCACCTCTTCCTCCAGCCCTGGGGCCCCTTGCTACCCCCTCCTCTCCCTCCAGCCCCGGGCCCCTCGACCCCACAAGTCCCTTCAGCGCCCCCACCTCTTCCTCCAGCCCCGGGGCCCCTTGCTACCCCCTCCTCTCCCTCCAGCCCCGGGCCCCTCGACCCCACAAGTCCCTTCAGCGCCCCAGCCTCCCTCGGCGCCCCTGTCTCTCCCGCCGAGCTACCCGCGGCGCAGCCAGCCGGGCCCTCTGTCATGTGGCCCGCCCCCCACGTGACCCTGCAGAGTTCCCCGCCCCACGTGCGGGGTCGTCCCCGCAGCGCGGCGCTGGGCCGCTCCGGATGCGGGGCTCGCGGGTGGCGCGGGGCTGTTTCCGGCCCGTCCCTCACCGAGGGGCCGGGGGAGGCACAGTCCCCAGCACCCCGTTGCCTCTCCAGCTGCGGCCCCTCCTGGGGGGGGGGGCGCTTCGAGAGCCGCCGCGCACGAGCGGGGAATTAGTGCTGCTGCTGCTAGGGGCGGGGGCGATGATCTCACACCTGTCCCGGCAGCGATACCTTCCTCTGAAGCCTCAGGTGCTGGCTGGGCCCCCACCGGGCTGGGCCCCCTCGCCTCTGATCCAGTCTGGCAGTTCCCGCCCCGCCCCGCGTGAAATCAGGCCCCACGGCCTGGCCCGGGCCTGGAGAGCTGAGTGGCGCTCACCGGCGGCCCCCTTGCCCCTGTGCAAGGGCCCCGGGCTAATCCCGGGCACAGCTGGATCGACCTAAGGTACTTCCGGGGGCTTCCACTGCTGCCTGCAAGGATGTTTTGCGCCCCAGGTGAAACGTCCAGCTTGCACCCCCCCCCCTCTGCTCTGAGGCGCCCCCCGCAGCTGCTCCCCCCTTCCCCCCCATGGCGTCCCCCCGCAGCTGCTCCCCCCCCCATGGCGTCCCCCCGCAGCAGCTCCCTGCCCCGCCCTCTCCCCTCGGGGAGCCGTGCGGCTCCGCCTCCCCCCAGCCCATCCCGGCTCCGCCTCCCCCTCCCCCTCCCCCCCGAGCAGGCCGCCGCTTCTCCCGCCTCCCAGGCTTGCGGCGCCAATCAGCTGTTCGGCGCTCAGGCCCCGGAGGGAGGGAAGCGGAGCGGGGCGGTGCTCGGCGGAGGAGGCGGAGCCGAGGCGGGGAGCGGGTCCCCTGTGCGCCGCCCCCGCCCCCCCCGTTACTTGCTGCGGGCGGCCCTCCCCCTGCCCCCTGCCCCCGCTCACCTCCGCTCCACCGCCTCCCCAGAGCGGGCTTTCGGCCGCCCCAACCACTCGGCGCCCTGGGACCGCCCAGTGGTTGCCCCGGCCCCGATTGCTGTAGAATCTGAGCGCCTCAGTCTTCATCGTACCATTATCCTCATAAAACAGATGGGGAAACTGAGGCACAGCGAGGCTACGTGCTGGATTCACAAAGAGAATTAGGCGTCTAAGTCCCAGATGCTTAGGGTGACCATATTTCCCTATGGGAAAACAGGACAGTGCATGGGGCTGGCTCAAGCCACTCACCTGAGCCCCCCCCCCGCCACTGCTTGCCCAAACCCCCTCCCCATGTGGGGGGGTCAGGTAGGGCTTGGGCAAGCAGCAACACACGTTAGATAGGGTGACCATATTTCTCAAAGGCTGGGGTTGGTGTTGCTGCTTGCTTGAGCCCTGTCTGCCCCCCTCCCAAGGCCTGCCTTCCCGCCTGCATGGGGCTGGCATTGCCACTCACCTGTTCCCCCCCCCCCAGCATGTTCCTCTGTACCTCATTTTTTTTGACAAAAGTGGGCGTCTCATTTGCTCTTGCCAACTGATCAAGCTTAAAAAAGGGATTGTCCTGCCCCAATCGGGACGTAGGGTCACCTGCCCAGCTAACCCCGTAGGAACCTAAACTTACTCCGCACCTACATTTTTGCAGTAAAGGTTTGTTGGGTGCCTCTGTTTCTGCCTTTGAACATGCACATTGCACCCTCCTGCCAGGCTGGAGCCGGTGCCTGGTAGGTGCGTTCTGAGCAACATATGACTCTAGCCCTAAGTGATTTGCCCCAGGTCCACAGGGAGTCTATGGCAGAGCAGGGATAAAGGGTCTGTCTCTGCTTCACAGTGGCGCTGGTCAGGCCAGTACCTTTTGACTGAATTGGGTCTACATCAGGGCCCACACGATCACTGACGCAGCAACTCCATGTGTACCCAACCCACACTGATGCGTATTTAGCCAACATCAGGGATCGAACCTGTCGTCATCCCTGCCAGAAACCTTATACACACCCCACCTGAGCCAAAGGACCAACTCTGCAGATTGTCACCAAGTAGTCAGCTATCACAGCTGCTAAAGGAGACCCAATTCCCTGTGCTAAGCCAGTATTTAGAGTATTATAGTGTGAGAATAAATACGCTGTGTGATTTTCCAGAGACAGAAGATCCTTGCTGATACACCCTGACCAAGAGAACCATTAGTGAGAGAGTAAAAGACAGAACCTAAGCTGGACTGTGACTTGGACTGCATGCAATGCAGGGCAGTTGGAATTCCATTTAAACCCTCTACAGGTGAGCTAGAGCTGCAGTGCAGGAGTCAACAGGTGTGGCTGACTTCCTTAGTGCCCTCTGCCCAAGACCGGGGGCAGGGGAGGAAGTAGGTTCTGTCTCCCACTAGTGAGCTCTCGTGCTAGCAGCAAATCACTAGCCCCACCACGAGAGTGAGGCGGAAGTATTAAGGAATCGGGCCCCAAAGAGGCATCTCTGAATCACACTGCCTCCCAGGACCGCTCCTGGTATGGTGCGGCTTTCAAGCCACCCGTGGTTCAGGGCTGAGCTGAAAGGTCAAGCACCCTCAACTCACGTCAAGGGCAAAAAGCGCTGACAGCACCTGGCCCCTTGCAGGATCAAGCCCCTAGGGAACACTTTCTTTTTTTTTTTTTGGTAACTAATCAAGAATAATGCATTACCAGAAATCTTGTCCATTTTTGGAATGGGGGGCAGCTGTGGGTATGAATGGCTTGTGATATATCAGAGCATGCTGGTGAGTGTTCCGCAGAAATTTTGTTAAATTATTGAAGCCGGTGGATTGCAATATGAAAACTCACTACAGGGCTGTCTCTTTGCTGAGAAATGGGGTGAGAGTGAGTCCATTTTGTGTGTGTGCGTGCGAGTGTGCACATGCACAGGTATTGGGTTGTGCGTCATCCAGTCTATGGATTAGTAAAGTAGAAATTAGCAAGGCTTTTACTGAGCTCTTTATGCACAGCATGGCACTTTGTAATAAGGTATTGCACACTTGTGAAGATATAGAGATTTGGAAACAAGCAACTCCTTATTAAAAATTACAGAAATGTATGGTAGGGCCAGATCCTCACCTCATATAAATGGGGACAGCTCCAATGACTTCAACACAGAGAGAGCTTCAATGGAGCTATGCTGACTTACACCATCTGAGGATCTGGTCCATTAATGCTCTTTGTCATTCTGTCTTTGTTAGAAAGATGGATCCTTTCCTAGCTCAAGAAAGAGCCCCAGAAAGTCCCTCCCTCCCTCTCCAATTTTGCAGCTGAATTCCAGCTGTCTCTACATATAGCATACCCAATAAATTGTAATGTAATTATAGTGTATAACAACTCAACATGTGAGGCTGTCACACTGAATAACAAGCAATTAGGTGTGTCTTTGTGATGGGGGAAACAACCAAAACAGGGTTTGATTGGAATGGAGAACTTTTCAAACTCCACTGTGAAAGGGATTATTTTCTCTGCACTTACCGTCAGCTCCAAGGCTGCGTTCAGCAGGCCGTTGCGTTTGCTGTGAAGATAAGCGCTGGAACTGCCTGTTTTGGCCACTCGTATCCGTGCAAGCCGGGCTTTCTGTGAAGAGAAGCAAGATTTATTGACATATTTTTACTTTTACACACCAAGCCAATTGTTCCTCCTCTACTAAAATAGGGGGAAAGAAAATACAAAGTTTTCATGGAATCTGAAAAATCAGCGAGATGAAAATACAAGGAATTTATGACTAGGAGAAGATCAGTAGACAGCACAACCTTTGCAATTCCTATCTGCAACCCAGTTTTAAAACTCAAATGATGGAGATTAAGGAAATCTGAGGACTCAAGACATTACCAGAGCTGGGATGATTTAGTTGGGGATTGGTCCTGCTTTGAGCAGGGGGTTGGACTAGATGACCTCCTGAGGTCCCTTCCAAGCCTGATATTCTATGATTCTATGTCACCCCCCCCACTCCCGCTCTGACTCCCAACTTCCTCAGCTCTCTCTCACCCCCACCACTTCCCCAGAGTCTGAACTCAGAAGACAGGGCAGTACATAGGTGCTGGAATTAGGGGTACAACCACAGTCTGTGGCTGGAAGTATACAGGTTTTACAGTTTGGTTCAATGGCACTCAGCACCCCCACTGTACAAATTGTTCTGGCACCTCTGGAGCAGTAGAGAGGGAAATCTGCTGTGGGAGGCCCATGATCCCATCCAAATTCAGCCTTCTCCCTTCCCAGCCCAACTCAAGGGAATGGATGCTCCCCACTGCTTTAAAACTCCAGCCACCAGACAGCTCAGATACCACTGTGATAGGATCCAGAAGCTAGGCCAGGGTAAGAGGATTCCCTGAGCTCAGGAGGAAAATCAAGGTCTTTTTACCAGAGAGGAAGGAAAGAAGGTGAGCTCCTTGAGTCTGCGGGAAATCTCCAGGGCTCCCACTGAGATGGAGCAGTTTTCAGGGTTCCCCCCGGTGTGTCTGCGATGGGCCAGAGTTGCAGGAGAGAGAAGGGTATGAGAGATCCAGGCCTTTGCTTTTCATCTGACCCCACAAACCTCTTGTTCTTGCTTTATATCTCCCGCCCTCCTGGGTTGCCCTTTGTGCTCAATAGTGGAGATAATCATTAACCCAGAAGGACAATCAAAGCTGGAAATATTTCCCTGACTCAGAGAGCACTGCACCGTGACTGAGGGGCCAATGAATCTCAGACTTGCCCCACTTAGCCCCCTCCTATCCCAGCCCTGTGTTCCCCCCAGCTGTGCCAACACCCCTCAATCCCAACTTTTAGCCCACACTGCTGTTCTAGCCCTGGACTGCCGACTCTCATCACTGCCAGTGCCCCTCAATCCTGACCCACAGCTACCTGCTATCTTAGTGTGGGGTTACCTCCCACTCCCCAATCCCCTGCTGCCCCTGGGCTTGGCTGCCAATGCCTCTCTATCCCAACTCATAGCCCCTCAGCGCCCCCTGCTATTCTGGTCTCATCCTTTCTCTGGCTGTTCGGGGCAGGCTCTGTCTCCCACTAGGAGTGCATTCAGCACCCAGCGTGTTGTGGCATTTAGTGGTTACCCTCATCTAAAAATAAAGATGAACTAAGCACCACATTTTCCAAGATCCGAGGTGCTTACAATTGCAGCCAGGCACCTAGTAGGATTGGCAAAAGCTGCTTGCCCCTCCTAACCCCTTGATCCCACCACCCAGGTTAGGCTGAGAGCAATCACACCTGTGCTCCGCAGCCAGCCAGCTCCAGAGTGAAGTTCAAGGCCCTAATGGTGGAAGGACCTGGCTTACTTCAGAGCCTGCTGCTCTCCCCTGCACCAGCCTGGCCTGAAGCATTTATGATGCAGCGCTTCTCTATCTAATCTCTCTATCCATCCAGGTGCGTTAGACTGTGCTTATCTCTGTAGGATCTGGGATACCATAGGAAGGTAATAAAGTCTGGTTCACTGTCACAGGGCCCTGTCTGTTCCGGTTCCTAGGGCTCATTAGTAGGCAAGAGTTTGCTTACTGAGAGAAAGCAAGGGCAGAGGAGAAGTTGCTGTGTTGCGAGGTAGTGTGGCCTAGCAGACTGAGCACAGGACTGGGCATCAGACCAAGATTCATGCTTCTATTCCCACCGCTACAACTGACCTGCGATGTGATTTTGGCCAAGGCCCTTGCCTTGTTCCCCAGTTCCCACCTTTTGTCTGTGTAATAATACCTAGCTCTTCACATCGCACACAAAGGTGGTCAATATCATCATGCCCATTTTACAGCTGGGGAAAGTGAGGCACACGGCAGTGAAGTGACTTACCCAAGGTCACCCAACAGACTAGTGGCAGAGCCAAGAATGGACTCCAGATCTCAAGTCCTAGTCTAGTGAGCTATCCACTAAGCCATACTAGCTTTGCACAGTAGGGACTTTCTCTTGTGTGTACCCTGATCTTAGACAGGATCTCTATTCAGTGCTGGGTTTACAATGGCTCCAGTGGCTCCAGGGAGCCGGGCCTATGCTCAGAAGAGGCCTCAGCCTGTTCCGCTTGCACTGCACCCCGAGACCCCGCTGGCTCCCCCCACCCACCACTTGCTCCTCTCGGCCTGCTCACCGGCTAGTCGAGGACTCCGCTCCACCCCCTAGCGCCACCCCCTGCTCCTCTCAGCCCCCTGGCCGGACCCCAGGGCACCTCCGGCTCTGGGCAGACTCTGCTTCCCAACACCTGTGGGGCCCCACCTGTCCCCCCAGAGCTGACCTGCCTGGGACTGGTGCAGAAGCTTGGCCAGTCTCAGACAGGTGTGTGTGCGGTTGGGGGGAAACGGGGGGGGGCTTGGCTGGGCCCCTCCAGACAAGTGCATCTTGAGGGACCCCGGCCAGGGCAGGTCCTGGCCTGGCTGATCGCGCCACTCCCGAGGGGCCAGAGCTATTCCTGGCCCTGGGACCAGCCCTGGCTGCGCTGCCAGCTCAGCCCAGCAGACACAGTCACCTCCCAGCAAGGCCAGTGAGTGCGGCCAGGAGGCAGGATGTGGCAGAGTGGGTCTGTGGGGCATGTGTGTGTGTGGGGGGGGGGGTTCTGGGTTGTGAGGGAGCAGGGAAGATCTGTGTGTGTTGGGGCAATAGGGAGTGGGAGTTCTGTGGAGGGTGCTGGGCAGTTGTGGTGGGGCTGTGGGCAGGGGTGGTGTTGTGCAGGGTACTGTACGTTTGTGGGTGGGTCCAGGGGGGCTCTGGCTACAGGGAGTGTTGGGTGGGGGAGGCTGTGTGGTGTGGCATGGACCTGCCCTTGAGGGAAAGGGATATGCTGGCAGCACAGGGCCAGGCAGGCCACTGTGCGTCTGGCAACTGCCGGTTTGTAAATAGTGCCCTTGCATTGGGCAGAGCAGAGCCGCCCCTGCCATGCCATGCCCCATTGGCTCTAGCTGGCCCCTCACTCCGGAGACTGATCTCCCTGCACTATGCTCCATTGCCTCCATGGGAGCCCACAAATATGTTTAGAGCCGGGCCCACAAAAGGTTAGTTAGACCCTGGTGGCTACTGTGCTGACAATGCAGCTGGAGCTGCATGAACTGAGAGGGATGATCACCCCGGGCAGGGAGCTCCACAACCACAGCCTGGCTCCTGAGAAAGCCTTGCCTCTAATGCACCAGCCTCTGTTACAGGCAGCTCCATTGTTCCTGCTGAGCATAGCCATGGGCCTGGCTTGCCATGAGCACTGAAGGTCACGGAGAAATCCTGACTCTAGCAAGATCAATAGCAAATGCCTCACTGACTTTAATAGAGTTGAAGTTTTTTACCCCAGTTCTATTACCACAGACTTGATTCACTGCCCATTGCAGAGCCACCGCAGTGCCTGGAGCCAGAGGTGATGCTGGGCTTGGAGCAGCTGCAGGTTGTTCGGCGCTGAGGCCAACACAAGACTTTTTCTTCGAAACATTCGTTAGTTGCAGAGTCCAGCATTAATAGCAAACAAGCCCAGACTCTGAACAGCTTCTCTAAACCCCTTCCCAGTTGTTTAGCCTCCGCTTCCTTCCCACTCCAGCTGTCCTCCTTTGGCTTAAAAGTTCCAATTGTTACCACTGGCTGGGAGGTGCTGCTTTGATCTCGATGTATGGCTGGGCTTTTAAACTATGCCCAAGTGTCTAGAACCTATGAGGGAAGAGTTTCCTTCCACAATCCATACATCTATATCTACATAAACCCATAATAAACCACTGGTGGCTCCACAGCCTGTTCCTGCTAAGCCACAGGGGCTGCCTTAGAGTCTGCAGCAATGGATGCCCCACCTCCTCTGGCCTATGCCTTTTTAGCAGTCTGGACAGTGGCAGTACGGGAAGGGTTAAAGATCCCTGAGTTGGCCCCCAGGGGAACAGGGTATGATGGCTGCATTGCTCAGCCTGATGAGGAAGCAGGGGTGGGGAGACAAGGAAGCAGTCTGAATTCCCAGATATGTGAAAATGATTTTTCTTGCAGAGAAACTGCCTCTCAGGCTCAGTGGAAAAAACAGACAATTTCTAAAATAAAAAGCCAATTTATGTCTTTCTACACCTGGAAGGTAGGCAATTGCCTTGTGGCCCACAGAACCCCTTATTTATCAGCCAGCTGCTCCTATTATCCCTAAAATAGGACTCCAGGCACTCCTACAAGAGCCGGCCTATATTCACAACTTAATCTTCAATTTGTTTGGTTTTGGTAAGTCAAAGGGGGTGGCACACCCTAGAGGAACGGCGAGGATTTTACCAGGGAGCTTCCCTCCAACCCTTGGAGGATATGGATACCCTTCTGCTCAAAGGATTGACGCTCAGGCAATAATCCTTCAACAACAAAAAGAATCTTTATTTAACACAATATTTCCTAAAAAAGTAAATCTAAAACATATTAAGAAAACAGCAAATTAAAATATATTAAAAGAAATAAATTCATATTTTCTTAACAAAAGCATAGAATTCTATTAGCACAGATGTACATTAAAGTACTCAAAATTGCAATATCCTACAAATGGAAAATAGTTTTAAGTGGTTACATTCTATATGCAGTGGCTAATCACATATAGGATGCTGACAGCAAGTTCTTAAACATTAAACAATCAACATATGCACAAATATCCAGCTTTATTATCCCATATACACCTATTCACTCAGTTTATTTCTTATTATGGGCTTACTTTCCTGTTGGTTTCCCTTCCCTCTACTCTAGGTCCTTCTGATCTGTCAGACCTAATGTTGTCACTGCTACTTTGCTTCTGCTGTCTTCTTATGATTTCAACTCTTTTAGTTGCTTTTCTTTTTCTTTTGCTTCTCCCACTCATTCCAACTCCTTCCACTCACACTGAGGCAGACAAACTAACTAAGCCTGTCAGCTCTCTGCTTTATATACACATTTTAGCTTATCCTGATTGGTTCTCTTTTAAATTCCAATCATTATCAGCCAATCAGCTTCAAGGCCTTCACCTGTCAATCAAAGCTGGACCCAACTGAAAACCTGCACTATTAAGGCTGGACCTGTTTGAAGACCTATGTTCTACCTAACTGACCTCTCTCTTCAGGTTTTTGGAGTGACCTTTATTTCACCCCCAACTTGCCTGCTTGCCCTTGGCCAGATCATTTAAGGCCTCCAGTTTGGTTTTCCCAGCTTTGATTTCTTGCAGCTGCCATCTTGTTTTCCCTAGCCATAACCGCTTAAAACCATCTTTAATAACTATTTAAATCCTCATGATTATTAAACAAATTATACATGTATATGTACCTTAACATTATGTTTGATTATCACCACTCCAATTTCACTAATTCAAACAAGCCCAAATCTCAGTTTCTCCCTGCTTCAACTAATGGTAACAGATCAGTACCTTTAGTTCTGGACAGTGCTTCTGGTGCTGTATTTCCCACACAATAGGGCAGCCAAAAATCTCTTGCATCGGTCCCCTCCTTATTGCGTGATATACTGGTTTATCAATCCAACACCTAATTAGTGAGTTCAGTGGATGTTCAGTTTTGTCCAGCATTAGCTCAAGGCTCTCTATGAGACCAAGCAGATATTTCTTCTTGCTGGCACAATATCTTGTCATCCCTGATTCTGCCTCACTAAGGCTGCACACCTTGTGCACTATTATAGCTCTTTTAAGACTTGTGGACAGTATATGCTGCAGCTGCTTAAATTTCTCTTTGGGCAAGCACACCAAAATGATAAGTGTAATTGCCACCAAAACCTGAAACACCAAAATTATTACTAAAGAATGTAGAATAGTATTAAAGAATCCTGTTGCTGTCGGAGACCATTTCAAAAATACTTCCACTACCTATGTTTAGTATCTTTTTGTATTTGTTCCATAACTTGTTCATCACTAGAGTGGTGTGCAATGATCATGACTTTTTGTGTACTTTCCTGAGCTTTCTGTAATTGTTTTTGTAAGTCAGAATGCCTTAATAGCTGCCTAACTAAACTTATGTTCATTCCCAATGGTATTGGGTTAATCTTGCTATCTATCTGAAACTGATCTTTAAATGTCTTCACTTTTTCTTTCAGGCAATGAAAAATTAAAATCACATCCTATTATAGTAGTTATATTAAATAGACATTGGTTTTCCTGAGGATCATGTGTTATGATAAACAAACCAGTTACACCAACTTCCAGTACATACACATTTATTTCCTATATACACAACTACAGATCCATTAAGTGGAAAAGGATCTAGTTGGTAATGACATCTTCTCTTTTCTGAACTTAAACATATATCATATGGTTGTATAGCATCATAACTGCAAACATATCAAATACCCACACTCTTCCATGCAGGCTTCAAATTCGAGTTTTCCACACAAAGGTTTGTTTCATGCCCCACAATTTATGTTCCACTGGCTGCATTAAACTGTCATTAATGTTTAATCCTAATGCCAAAATCCATTCTATCTGAGCATCAGACAAAATCACTATATAGGTGGTAATTTGATTTAATTGTACATCATGTGTAAAATTTATCATTTTTCACCAAGTACAATTTTTGTTCAGAGATAGTAGCATACTTCTACACAATGATTCTTATTTCTAAATGCAAAATCCCACTCATTCCATCCCTTATGATGTCCTTTACCACATCATTAGTCCATGTTTGTGTTTGTGTACAAGCTAATGCCATAGATACATTGCTCTGTAATACCACCACTGTTTGTAATACTGCTAAGTGATCCACTTCTTGTAGCTTCTCCCATCCAGGGAGCAAACTAGCTAATGGCTAGTGCTTATCTCATTTAAAGTTATTTTAAGGGGGTTAGACAAAGCTCCTAGTACTGTCCTACTGCATTTAATTAACACTCCAAGACCTGTTCCTGCCCCTCCCAGAGCTCTGTTTAGCAGATCTCTTTTTACTTTGTTAGCAAGGATTCCTGTTAAAAGTTGGTTTCCTACCCATCTCTTCCATCCTATAAACAGGGGTTCTATGTATCTAGCACACTGTGGTTGTATGAATGAGATATTCATGGGGGTTAAATCTACTACCACCGTTTTCAAGGAGTGGGGGGATTTATGATCAATTGCCTTCTAACATCCTCTTTTATTATACAAGGACCAATTCTAACTTGCTCAGGCTTGGATACCATAATATGGTGAAGATGTTACTGACATTGTTAGGGCCAACAATCCTCCAAGTTCCACTTCCATGTTTTCTTGTTATCTTTCTGCTACTTTCACACCAATAGGAAAACAGGACTTGACTCTTCTTAACCTTTCTACATCCATTATTCTGCTCTATTATCTATTTGTACTAGGGTGCTTTCAAACTAAACTGATCTCTTAAATGATTAACTCTATACAATAAACACTAACAATTATAAATGCTTTTATTATATGATCATTTTAAACTATTTGCAACAACAATTATTTTTCAATTTATGGTCCATATAACTCTGTTGACAAAATCAACTGTGGATTGCATTTGTGTAAGAATATCCCTTCCTATTATTGCAAAACCGATTAGTCCTATTTCCATGAGTACCACTCTAATTCCTGCCATTCTTCTGTTTCCTGTTTCCACCATTACAGGGATGCTTAATGGGATTGAGCCCTCTATTCTGTGAATGCCTCGAATCACTTTTTCATCAGATGAAATATATGGTATAAATTCTATGGGATTTCCAGTGGTAAACAAGATGGAACATATGGATCCAGTATCCACATAACAAACCCGTCAAATTCTCTCCCTGTCTATACTGACATCAGTTGGGGGTCTCTCCTGCCCATTTTATAAAAAGATCCCATATTACCAGGCAATACTATTTTCCTCTTGCAGTTTTTGAAGCAGACCAATATAATCAATCTGTAACCTGAGCCATGGGCCTTCTATTCTTTGATGTCCCAATGGCCCTTTTATTATCTTGTTATCTGCATTATTGGCAGCACAGGGTAGGCAGTTGTTTACATATTCTTCCACATCTGTTTTGATAGTAAGCTACAGGATGTGGCCAAGTAAGAGTTTTATCTATCATTAAATGTCCATTATCATGAACTAAGGCTGTAATTTCAGATCTAACTTCTGTTGGCACAACCCATACAAACATGTCATTTTCTGTTTTGGTAGCTAACTCTAATCCTGTTTCATTCTGCCAAATCTTTCATCACTGCTATTTTTATGTTGTTCCCAATTTCTTTATTTCAGGATCCCTGTTCTGTAGCACTACTAAATCAATTTGTTCTTTCTGTTTTTGCTATTGGGGTGGATCGGAATTGTGGCTGCCATACTATCCCCTCCTTGGTTCCTTTCTCAGTCTGTTCATCTGCCTTGCTATTCTACTGAGCTCTTTCAAGGTTTCTCCTATGAGCGTTCACATTGTCCATTAATACTAGTTGCATAGGTGCTGACTCCATGGGTGCTCCAGGGCTGGAGCACGCACGGGGAAAATTATTGGGTGCTCTGCACCCACTGGCAGCCAAGCTCCCCTCCCCCTCCCCGAGTGCGCCACTTCCCCACTCCTCTGCCTACATCCCAGCACTTCCCACCCAGCTGTTTGGCAGCATTAGCACGCTCAGGAAGGGAGGGGGAAGAGCGGGAACGTGGCACGCTCAGGGGAGGAGGCGGGGTGGGGATTTGGGGAAGGAGTTGGAATAGGGGCAGAGAGGGGAAGGAGTTGGGGCGGGGATTTTGGGGAAGGTGTTGGAATGGGGGCAAGGTGGGAAGAGGAGAGGCAGGGGTGGGACTTCATGGAAGGGGTGGAGCTGAGGGCAGAGGAGGGGGGTTGAGCACCCATGGGGAAAAAGGAAAAGTCAGCGCCTATGACCAGTTGGCTACTATTATTCAACGTATCTGTTCCTATTATTCCATTGCCATCCAAATTTATCAGGCCAAATTGTCCTATTCCTTGATTTGTTCCTAATCAAAAACATTGGCTAGCTAAATGGCACTTTACTTTCTGTTTCATTAAATCCTTGCAATCTTTTTATTGCTACTGGTGGTCCAAATAAATTCTTTTTACCCGTACCAAAAGTGGCACTTGTGTCTACTAACATATTTTGTTTGAATGTTCTGCTATTAATCACCACATATACTGTGGGTCTTCCCCATTCATCCCATTTTAAATGTACCACTAGGTCAGCATGATCGTTTGCTGACAATGGGGAGCTAGGGAGGCAGAGCGCCGCCTGTACTTGCTCTTTGGAGCATGCGGTTGCCATAGGTTTGCTCATGACTTGCCAATCTCGGAAGCAATTCTACAGTGGATAGCCTATCAATCTGATCCAGAGGCTCATACTGTAGCAATTTTCTCCAAAGCCAATTTCTACCCGGATCAGAAATTCTCTTCTTTTCACAAGGGGCAAGATTTTTATCTTTGCCCTCTTTTTTCTTTGGTTCCCCTTTATTTTGTTTATTTTGCTGCTGCTTCTTTTTCTTGTGGCCCATTGTTGGGGAAAGTTATCAGCAATGCACCATGAGTTTTTTTCTTTGGGGGTGGCCATCCTTTCTGTATTTTACCTACAACTTTTCCTAGGACTGTTTAAAGCAGTATATGAATTATTAAACATTACTGCCGTTTTCATTGTTAAAACAAATTGTGACACTAACGTTCCTTCTGATTGTGTTACATCACACTCTATGGTACCTTCCCATCCCAAGTCAACTCGGGATTTCCATGCACTAATTTCCAAGTCATACATGACTCTGGTTTTTCTTTTACCCATTGTTTCTCTACAGAATCCCCTCCTGGGAAGAAAAACTTCGCTTCTTTTCAGGTTATTGATATTACTTCCATAGGGAAGTCCAGAAAAAGTTTTCTGAACTTGTACAAGAGCTAACCCTGTTCTTTTCCTCCAATTTTCTGAACACAACTTTCTTAATGCTCACTACAGCACTGCTTCCCTGAGCTGCACTGTTTACTACCTTCATAGCCTGCAGCTCTTCCTATAAGCAAGCTGCTTCCTGTTGGCAATATGCATGGTTAGCCAAAGTCTGCTGGTGCTGAGAGTTCAGAACCACATTTACTGCTTGCAGCCTTTGTGGCCATTTTCCTTAAACAGCAATCTTGCTCCCTTAATATTTCAAGCCATTGCTTATCACAAGTGCATTACAGCTTTTTAATCTTCAGCTCAACCTTTAAACCTTTCTCTTGTAATGTGGAGTTCTCAAGCTGAGCCTTCTCCCTAAATCAAAATTCCAGTTACTACTGGAGCAACTGCTGAACCTGGCTTCAGGAATCTTCTAACCTTTTAGATTCCTCTAACTCAAACATGCAAGGGTTATTTAGTTCTTTTGCAACCATGGTTGAGACATCTGTTCCTGTTGTCCCAGGTATATCAGACATTTTAGCCAACCAACTGGATATTGTACTCCTGGTTAGAGGACCTGTGGACTTACCCAATACCTTAATTTGTTCCATGGCACAAGGTCCATGAGGGAGCTTCTCGGGGTCGTCTCATATCACTCCCACTCAGCCCTTCTAGACTGCTGTCAGAGCATCACCTCATTAACCCCTCCTGGGCCTTGGAGGTGGCCTGTTTTACAGACCTTCCAGGCACAGGGAGATAATGAGAGGCCCAGTGGCAGGACTGGGAATAAAACCCAGCTGTGGTGCTTCCTGCCCCATATTCGTTCGCAGAGAGCGCCCAGCGCTCCTGGCCGCCCATTCCTACCCAGGGGCAGGGGAGTCAGATCCTTGGCAGTGTAGCATCTACCAGGGACAGAGGCACTCACACAATTGCCAAACACACCCTGCTATCACGTGAATGCCCAGTGAGAGAGGGTCTGGTTACTGGCATGGCCAGGCAGAATTCCATGGCTGATGCCACAGTGGGCATCCTGCCCCTCTGCTATGGGCTCCACCACCTACATTCACCATAGTGAACCTGGCCAGGCAGGCTCTTCCACATGGGCTTTACTACGGCAGCTGCAGGACTCACCTTGTGGGATGGATGCAGCAGCTCAGCGGGTTGCTAGGCCTGCTGGTGCAGTGAGGCGACAGGATGCACCGCTTGTACCTGACAGGGCTGGAGGCAGAAGTCCAGCAGCTGAGGGCTGCCAACTGCAGATGATGGGGTGATCTATTGCTAGGAATCGGCCTGGCAGGAGGGATCAATCAAAGGCCTTTTATCATATACATGTCTGCCCACACCTCTAGGTGTCCCTCATGCCCAGCCTTAATCCTCACTACCATCCCCTTTCACCTCAGGCCCACCTCACCACTCTATCTTTTTTACAGATCTACCCCTCACTCAACTCCATGCTGCCCCCTCCCAGCAATTCACTTTACACACAGGCGTCCCCAGTCTTTTCTAGCCCCCCTGCTTCCTTATGTCCCCATAGCAATTTACCTAGAGCAGTGGTGTCCAACCTTTTTACACACCTTTTGAATTTAAGATCAACCCAGGATCTACCCCAACCTGCTCATTCCATTCCCCCCCCCGTCACTCACTCTCCCCCCCAACCCACTCACTTTCACCTGGGTAGGACAGGGGGTTGGAGTGCAGGCTCTGGGCTGAGGCCGAGGGGTTGGGAGTGTGGGAGGGGTCTCCGGGACAAGCCTGGGGCAGGGGCTTAGGGGCCAGGAGGCAGCTCTGGACTGGGGCTTGGGGTGCAGGAGGGGGTGCAAGGTGTAGGCTCTGGCCAGAAGGCGCTTACCCCAGGTGGCTCCCAGTGGCAGTGCAGCGAGGCTAAAGCAGGCTCCCTGCCTGCTCTGGCCCCACGCTGCTCCCGGAAGCGGCTAGCGTGTCTCTGCAGCCCTGGGGAGGGGGTGGGGGGGGGGAAGGGAACTGCAGCCAATGGGAGGTGCACAGGCGGCACTTGTGGACACAGGCAGTGCACAGCTACCCGCTGCCCCATTCGGGGCCGTGGGCCTTCACCCCATGCTGAATGGCTCCTGCACAGCATGCCTGACTCCCTCCCGCCATCCCCACCAGTGTTTGTTGTGGACACTCCCTGTGCCTGACACTCCTGTGGACGGAAAGGAGAGAACAGGACATAGGCTTGGCTGGTATTTTCCCTTCTGCTTCATTTCTTTGGCCAGAGCAAGATTTCTGCATGGATCAACAAATCCCTTCTCACATACAGCCCTGACGTGGTTGGGAGCAACCCACCGTCATCCTCTAGTAGCTGTTGCCAGGAACCTCTTCAACAAGTTGCTGGAAATCTGCCACAGGTGACCCACTATGAGTCCAGCAAAATAAAAACCCACCCTCTCATTTAATAATCAGGCCCCTGGTTGTCAGTCTCAGCAGAAAGGCCAACAATTGGCTAAGGCAAGAAGGACGAACACCCACCTCAAACCTGGGGAAGAGGCTGATTGATGGCAGAAAAGCTCAGCCTACTCTGGGCAGCTGGGACTTCTGTCCTTTACCACAGACCAAGGTGACAGACCATTACAAATATAAGACAGCAACAGACAGCATCCAGCCTACAACCTAGGTTCCTACAAATCCAAATCTTTTTCCATGCGGTTCCTCCTAACAGAAGATCAAATTATTGAGGCACAGGCCAAGACAGACACCAGAAGCAGCTCCCTGCTCCAGCCCTGCTCCCACCAGCTCCACAAGCAAGTGAGCGTGCGCCGCTTAAGAGAATTCAGGGCCTTTAACAGCAGGGGCTCCAGTTCACACATTGGCTCAGCTGCCACGGCCTTTGGTTTCTTTGCCCCAAGTCAGCCAGTATGAGGACACCTCATCCCTGTCCCATTAGGGCTTATGACACCTCCCAGCGCTGTGGACTGCAGCATCCTGCCTCGCTGGTGCAAGAGAAGATAATGCAGGTTTCCATTTAAGAGCAGCCGTGCGGCCCATGAGTTTGTATAACCCCTCTTGTGTGTAAGCCAGCAGCGTGCACTCAGCGCAGCTGATCAGCCCACAGCAGGGAGGAGAAATGGTGGAGAGTCCCCAGCGAAGGCATAAGGAGGCGGTGGGCAGGATAGCTGGGAAAGCAGTGTCAGGACAGATGGACCCCAGAGAAACAGCTGCCCTGAGGCTTTATTCCCCTTCCCCTCTGCAGCCTCACTCCTTGGCCTCTTTGCGCTGCGCCTGGCGTTTCTGCAATAGTGCCAGCGTATCCCGCTTCTCAATCCGGCGCAGTTGCTTCTTCTTGGCACGCTTCAGCTTGAGCGGATTCCGGATCTGCAGGGGTGGAGCAAGAGAGAAAAGCTGTGAACCTCAGCCATGGAGCAACACAGACCAAGAACAACACACCTATTGGAGACAGCTAGTCAGAAAAAAACGCTGCTGTGGTATCTCATGAGAGTTGTAGTTCAAGAGCCTCATAATCCCAATTCTCCTCTATAGGTTGGGCTGCCTGGTCAGACTACATCTCCCATGATGTATCACACTGTCCCTTCGTGAAGATGTACATCATGAGCAGTCCTGCCTGTGGTGCATCATGGAAAATGTAGTCTGGCTGGTGAGTCCAGCTCAGAGGAGAATGGGAGCATGAGGTAATTTGACTACAACTCCTAGGAGGCACCATGGCAGCTTTTCCAAATGGAAACATTTCAGTTTTTCAAATAAAAAGACGATTCTCACCAAAAAAAAAAAAAAAGTTAATCCTCCAATTTTCAGTCAAAAACTGTTTCAATGGAAAGTTTTCAGCCATTGGGGCAAGTCATGCATCTCGGGGCCAAAGCAGGGCTGTTCCCTAAAGTATGGCCAGCAGAGCTCTGCCTAGTCCAGCCCTGAATAGTGTTAGTGATGGACTCCCCCTGCAACAAAAGACTATTCCAGAGGTTCATAGATTCCAGTATGAGGCTGTTTTCCTCACTATCCATCTGGATTTCTCTCTCTCTTAATTCATTTTCACCCTCTTGTCCCTGCTTTGGGCACTCAACAAGAACCAGTCTCTGCAGGGAAAAAAACTGGGTTGACCCCAGCAATTTATGAAAATCTGACATGGGCACGTGTCAGGCCTCAACACAAATATGTTTCCCGAGCAGCAACCGGGACACAGTGAGCATGGGAAGAGGAGCCCCCCAAATGAATCCGTCCCATGTTGGAGAGGTGGGTTCTGGGTCTCTCTGCAGGAGAGGCTAAAAAGCCAGGACACTCACCACTTGTACGATCTCCGCCTTCCGCTCGTTCTCCAGGCGTCGTTTCAAGTTCTCTTCCCGGCGCTGCTTTTTCTCCTGCAGAAACAGCAGAGTGAAGCTTTGATTTTATATCCTGCTATTCAGGGAAACTGCATTCTAGGGTCATGCCCAGGAACGGGAGCAAAGGGGAAGAGGCAGAAAAGGTGAGAGGGGTCCCCAGCAAAGATCAGAAGAGATGGAATCATCGAGGCAAGAGAGCACAGGGAGGGCAAGAGCTACAGAGGAAAAGGCTATTGCACCAGGCCCAGTGAGGTTCTCTCTAGGTACTTTAATAATTAGCTGCGTGTCTGTGTGTAGAGATCCTTCCTGGGAGACAGGAGAGTCAACGCGATGAGTGGGTGAGAGCTACATAATCTAGGGACCTCTGCTATGGCAGTTCTGAACCTTTCATAAGCCTCTCCCACTGGGAGGTGGTTTCACCGCTTCAGTAGAATGCTGGGATCGGAGTTGCAGTTAGGAAAGGCGATCTCAGGTGGCCAGAGACAGTCCCACACAGGGTTCTGAATAGCAGGACACACCCCTCGCTTTGCACTCTGTATCCAAAGGGGTGCCAGAAAAGACAGTAAGTGTCAGGAAACTGGGGTGATGAGTTTGTGGGGACCTGTGCCACTGAGTAGAAGGGCTGCTGCATTATGTACCAGACGGAGCTTATATATCAGCTATTAGGCTTAATTCCTTGAAGTGGTTCCAGCAGGTGGCACTGTTCTATGCTCTCCCAAGTTCTTTTTCTTAGTACACAAATCTTACAGATTTAAAAGTCAGACAAGACCATTGTGGTCATCTAATCTGAGCTTAAATTTTCACCCCATTTCTAGTCTGCGTTTATCTAGCTTACATGTCCAGTCATTGGATCTTGTTATGCCTTTGTCTGCTACGTTAAAGAGCCCTCTATCAAATTTCTGTTCCTTATGCAGGTACCTACAGACTCAAAGAAAAAAATCAAGGAGTGGCTTGAAGTGTAGCATACTGGAATAGGAGAGCATCTCTTTAAACAGTGTGACTCTTAGACAAACATGCTGGGTCATTTAGTTTTGGGTTATGCAAAGTTCTGGGAGCAGTGATCCTAGGAAGGAGGAAGCCACATCAATGGTGGGAGAGTTTGCTCACTGCTCTGATCAGTCAATTCTGGAGGCAGAGTTGTTCCCTGGGAACCAGGCTCTAGTGCTGTTCAGAAATTCCTGGAAGGATAGATTTGCCCTGTATGCTATCTGACCACCTCTGTTCCAGAACTAGTGTATGGGTAAGCTTGGAAGTATTAGATATTTATCAGTAAATGCTGATTTCACCATACATGCTGAAATTGATGAAAAAATATTTCCAGCAATATAATTGAAAGGTACAGATAGGTAAAGAAAGAAAAGTGCTGCTTGAGAACTTATTAGGGTTTGATTTAAAGCTATTTACTTTGCATATTTTGACATGATGTTGACAATTTGTGTTTGAACAGCCATAAAGCTTTAGCTCTTTGAATCCCAGTGTTTGACTAAACACCAAATAATTATTGTCTGACCCCCTCCCTCATAATTTCACACAACTATGAACATTTAAAAAAAGTTTAAAAATAAACATTGATATTATCCATCAAAATGATAAAAATTGAATTATTCCAAACCTATGTATAGCATAAATACATCAAAGTCACACTTAGATTATCCCCAAACTGTGTCACTGATTTCTCCTCTACTGGAAAAATAACCGGCAAGGCCCCAAACATTTGCTACCATCCAACAGAGGGGTGACGCTGGTGTCAGAAGAAGAGGCAATACAATAAGTTGTATGGTATGAAGGAAGAGAGAAGGTGGCTAGAGCAAGGAAGAAACAATCCATGAGATAGCCCGAAGCTAGGATGTGGCAGGTTTTTAAATAAAATTGGATCAGGAACAGAAAAGAAAACCAGTAGACTTGTTTCAGGACGGAAGGGATGGGATCAGCACATGGCAGTCAGTGTCTGCACATGCAAACTGCCACCCCAGATAAAAGGTGAGATCCATACAGCCCAATATCTGTCTCTGAGAGCAGCCCACATCAGATGCTGCGGAGAAGGTGCAAACAACCCACCTATGGAACAATCTCAGCAAACAGAAGTTTCCCCTGGAGCCCAGGCTGCACTTAGTGGTCATCTTATATCCTGACACAGCAGGCTTGATACCTCATATTTGTATCCCCTCGTATTTATCATTATCCCACAAAGAGGAATGTGGAGAGCAGGAACACAGGGAAATCATAGGAAGGAGAGCCAAAGATTGGGGTGGAGCTAAAGCAGCAGCATGCATAGGCAATGCTGCAACGGAGGCAACAAGGTCCCAGACACTGGAGGAGGGAAATGAAGAGGAGAGAGGTCAGGCTCAAGAATGACACTGAAGTTAGAGGCAAACAAGAGGAGAGCTGAGGTGGGAACTAGAGCTGGGGTGTATGAGGGAGAGTAGCATTTCTGCACTGAGAAAAGGAGTACTTGTGGCACTTTAGAGACTAACAAATTTATTTGAGCATAAGCTTTCGTGAGCTACAGCTCACTTCATCGGATGAATTTCTGCACTGGAGACTTACAGCTGAAGGAACTGAGACAGAAAAGCAAAGTTACTTGATCACGACAGCAGAGGAGTGGCAATTCCAACATCAGGATACCATAAGATCTTGGGGTTCATTAACCCATGCAGGCCTCCTTTTGGAGCCTAGTTTACCGCTTCATCAGTTGCATCCGATGAAGTGAGCTGTAGCTCACGAAAGCTTATGCTCAAATAAATTTGTTAGTCTAAGGTGCCACAAGTACTCCTTTAGTTTACTGCTGTGATAACATGTGGGTGCGAGGGAGAAGATAGACACACACACACGGGTTTGGGATAATTGGGCAATGAGCTGTGCTGCACCATCCCCTCCCATTACCTCACGCTCTCTCTGTTTTTCTTCCTGAAGATGCCGGGCAAAATCCTTGACTATTTTCTTCTCCTGGCGCTCTTTCATCTTTCGCTCCCAGGAGGTGCGGAGGGGCTTGTCCTGAATCATATGGGAAAACCTGAGGAAGAAGAGGGGGGAAGAGAGAATTCCCATTAGCCACCGACACACAGAGGCGAGCATCTGCATTAAGACAGCTTCACACAGCAACAGGCCAGAGTCAGGAACAGACTCCAGAGCACTTTTACAAGGGGGAGAGGCGTTATCCTGGGTGCCCATTTAGCGTTAGCGCCCATCTCCAATTCCGTCTGTTTGTAACGCATCACGGGGAAAGTCACAAGCCATCCTTGACGCCAGCGCCTCAAGCCTCCTTATGCCACCCCCACCCTACCCATGTCTCCTCCCTCCGCCAGCCCCCACACTCCGGGGGCTTACTCCTGGCTCCCCCTCCCGTACCCCACCTTCTCGCCCGGCCTCCGCGCCCACCGTTTCTTGCCGGGATCCTTCCACACCCGCCCGGATTTGGGTTTCCCCTTGGGAACCGCCGGCGCCTCCTTGCCCGGATTCCGCCGCTGCAGGGCCCGGGCCGGGGCCGGGGCCACCACCAGGGTCTCGCCGCGGCCGGGCTCCCCGGGGACACCCGCTTGCCCGTCCTCGGTGCCGAGCGGGGGAGCCGGGGGCTCCTCCCGGGGACGCTCGGGCGCCGGCTCTAGCCCCTGCGCCTGCAGCCTCCGGCTCCTCCGCAGCTGCCTGGCTCCCTGGACCGGCTCCATCCCCACGTGTCGGGCGACAGCCTCCCGGCGAGGCGCAGCGGCCAGCGACGTCATTGGCGCGCGCGACACGCACCGTTCGCAAATCTACGCGTGCTCAGAATCAAAGCAGACCGACGTCAGGTACCATGTGACTGAGGGGAACCAGTGAAGAGCCCGCCCCCCGTCCGCCATGTTTGTGAGGGGAACCAGTGAAGAGCCCCCCCCGTCCGCCATGTTTGTGAAGGGAACCAGTGAAGAGCCCCCCCGTCCGCCATGTTTGTGAGGGGAACCAGTGACGAGCCCCCCCCGTCCGCCATGTTTGTGAGGGGAACCAGTGAAGAGCCCCCCCCGTCCGCCATGTTTGTGAGGGGAACCAGTGAAGAGCCCCCCCCGTCCGCCATGTTTGTGAGGGGAACCAGTGAAGAGCCCGCCCCCCGTCCGCCATGTTTGTGAAGGGAACCAGTGAAGAGCCCGCCCCCCCCGTCCGCCATGTTTGTGAGAGGAACCATTGAAGAGCCCGCCCCCCGTCCGCCATGTTTGTGAGGGGAACCAGTGAAGAGCCTCCCCCGTCCGCCATGTTTGTGAGAGGAACCAGTGAAGAGCCCGCCCCCCGTCCGCCATGTTTGTGAAGGGAACCAGTGAAGAGCCCGCCCCCCCGTCCGCCATGTTTGTGAGAGGAACCAGTGAAGAGCCCGCCCCCCGTCCGCCATGTTTGTGAGAGGAACCAGTGAAGAGCCCGCCCCCCGTCCGCCATGTTTGTGAAGGGAACCAGTGAAGAGCCCGCCCCCCGTCCGCCATGTTTGTGAGGGGAACCAGTGAAGAGCCCCCCCCGTCCGCCATGTTTGTGAGGGGAACCAGTGAAGAGCCCCCCCCCGTCCGCCATGTTTGTGAGAGGAACCAGTGAAGAGCCCGCCCCCCCGTCCGCCATGTTTGTGAGAGGAACCAGTGAAGAGCCCGCCCCCCCCGTCCGCCATGTTTGTGAAGGGAACCAGTGAAGAGCCCGCCCCCCCGTCCGCCATGTTTGTGAGGGGAACCAGTGAAGAGCCTCCCCGTCCGCCATGTTTGTGAGAGGAACCAGTGAAGAGCCCGCCCCCGTCCGCCATGTTTGTGAGGGAACCAGTGAAGAGCCTCCCCCGTCCGCCATGTTTGTGAGAGGAACCAGTGAAGAGCCCGTCCCCCCGTCCGCCATGTTTGTGAGAGGAACCAGTGAAGAGCCCGCCCCCGTCCGCCATGTTTGTGAGTGGAACCAGTGAAGAGCCCGCCCCCCGTCCGCCATGTTTGTGAAGGGAACCAGTGAAGAGCCCCCCCCGTCCGCCATGTTTGTGAGGGGAACCAGTGAAGAGCCCCCCCCGTCCGCCATGTTTGTGAGGGGAACCAGTGAAGAGCCCCCCCCGTCCGCCATGTTTGTGAGGGGAACCAGTGAAGAGCCCCCCCGTCCGCCATGTTTGTGAGGGGAACCAGTGAAGAGCCCGCCCCCCGTCCGCCATGTTTGTGAGGGGAACCAGTGAAGAGCCCGCCCCCCCCGTCCGCCATGTTTGTGAAAGGAACCATTGAAGAGCCCGCCCCCCGTCCGCCATGTTTGTGAGGGGAACCAGTGAAGAGCCTCCCCCGTCCGCCATGTTTGTGAGAGGAACCAGTGAAGAGCCCGCCCCCCGTCCGCCATGTTTGTGAGGGGAACCAGTGAAGAGCCTCCCCCGTCCGCCATGTTTGTGAGAGGAACCAGTGAAGAGCCCGCCCCCCGTCCGCCATGTTTGTGAAGGGAACCAGTGAAGAGCCCGCCCCCCCCGTCCGCCATGTTTGTGAGAGGAACCAGTGAAGAGCCCGCCCCCCCGTCCGCCATGTTTGTGAGAGGAACCAGTGAAGAGCCCGCCCCCCGTCCGCCATGTTTGTGAGAGGAACCAGTGAAGAGCCCGCCCCCCGTCCGCCATGTTTGTGAAGGGAACCAGTGAAGAGCCCCCCCCCGTCCGCCATGTTTGTGAGGGGAACCAGTGAAGAGCCCCCCCGTCCGCCATGTTTGTGAGGGAACCAGTGAAGAGCCCCCCCCGTCCGCCATGTTTGTGAGGGGAACCAGTGAAGAGCCCGCCCCCCCCGTCCGCCATGTTTGTGAGGGGAACCAGTGAAGAGCCCGCCCCCCCCGTCCGCCATGTTTGTGAGAGGAACCAGTGAAGAGCCCGCCCCCCCGTCCGCCATGTTTGTGAGAGGAACCAGTGAAGAGCCCGTCCCCCCCGTCCGCCATGTTGTGAGAGGAACCAGTGAAGAGCCCGCCCCCCCGTCCGCCATGTTGTGAGAGGAACCATTGACGAGCCCGCCCCCGTCCGCCATGTTTGTGAGGGAACCAGTGAAGAGCCTCCCCCGTCCGCCATGTTTGTGAGAGGAACCAGTGAAGAGCCCGCCCCCCGTCCGCCATGTTTGTGAGGGAACCAGTGAAGAGCCTCCCCCGTCCGCCATGTTTGTGAGAGGAACCAGTGAAGAGCCCGCCCCCGTCCGCCATGTTTGTGAAGGGAACCAGTGAAGAGCCCGCCCCCCCCGTCCGCCATGTTTGTGAGAGGAACCAGTGAAGATCCCGTCCCCCCCGTCCGCCATGTTTGTGAGGGGAACCAGTGAAGAGCCTCCCCCGTCCGCCATGTTTGTGAGAGGAACCAGTGAAGAGCCCGCCCCCCGTCCGCCATGTTTGTGAGAACCAGTGAAGAGCCTCCCCCGTCCGCCATGTTTGTGAGAGGAACCAGTGAAGAGCCCGCCCCCCGTCCGCCATGTTTGTGAGGGGAACCAGTGAAGAGCCCGCCCCCGTCCGCCATGTTTGTGAGAGGAACCAGTGAAGATCCCGTCCCCCCCGTCCGCCATGTTTGTGAGAGGAACCAGTGAAGAGCCCGCCCCCCGTCCGCCATGTTTGTGAGAGGAACCAGTGAAGAGCCCGCCCCCCGTCCGCCATGTTTGTGAAGGGAACCAGTGAAGAGCCCCCCCGTCCGCCATGTTTGTGAGGGAACCAGTGAAGAGCCCCCCCCGTCCGCCATGTTTGTGAGGGGAACCAGTGAAGCGCCCCCCCCGTCCGCCATGTTTGTGAGGGGAACCAGTGAAGAGCCCCCCCGTCCGCCATGTTTGTGAGGGAACCAGTGAAGAGCCCGCCCCCCGTCCGCCATGTTTGTGAAGGGAACCAGTGAAGAGCCCCCCCCCCCGTCCGCCATGTTTGTGAAAGGAACCATTGAAGAGCCCGCCCCCCGTCCGCCATGTTTGTGAGGGGAACCAGTGAAGAGCCTCCCCCGTCCGCCATGTTTGTGAGAGGAACCAGTGAAGAGCCCGCCCCCCGTCCGCCATGTTTGTGAGGGGAACCAGTGAAGAGCCCCCCCCGTCCGCCATGTTTGTGAGAGGAACCAGTGAAGAGCCCGCCCCCCGTCCGCCATGTTTGTGAAGGAACCAGTGAAGAGCCCGCCCCCCGTCCGCCATGTTTGTGAGAGGAACCAGTGAAGATCCCGTCCCCCCCGTCCGCCATGTTTGTGAGAGGAACCATTGAAGAGCCCGCCCCCCGTCCGCCATGTTTGTGAGAGGAACCAGTGAAGAGCCCGCCCCCCGTCCGCCATGTTTGTGAAGGGAACCAGTGAAGAGCCCCCCCCGTCCGCCATGTTTGTGAGGAACCAGTGAAGAGCCCCCCCCCCCGTCCGCCATGTTTGTGAGGGAACCAGTGAAGAGCCCCCCCCCCCGCCATGTTTGTGAGGAACCAGTGAAGAGCCCCCCCCCTCCGCCATGTTTGTGAGGGAACCAGTGAAGAGCCGCCCCCCGTCCGCCATGTTTGTGAAGGGAACCAGTGAAGAGCCCGCCCCCCGTCCGCCATGTTTGTGAAGGAACCATTGAAGAGCCCGCCCCCGTCCGCCATGTTTGTGAGGGAACCAGTGAAGAGCCTCCCCCGTCCGCCATGTTTGTGAGAGGAACCAGTGAAGAGCCCGCCCCCCGTCCGCCATGTTTGTGAGGGGAACCAGTGAAGAGCCTCCCCCGTCCGCCATGTTTGTGAGAGGAACCAGTGAAGAGCCCGCCCCCCGTCCGCCATGTTTGTGAAGGGAACCAGTGAAGAGCCCGCCCCCCCCGTCCGCCATGTTTGTGAGAGGAACCAGTGAAGATCCCGTCCCCCCCGTCCGCCATGTTTGTGAGAGGAACCAGTGAAGAGCCCGCCCCCCGTCCGCCATGTTTGTGAGAGGAACCAGTGAAGAGCCCCCCCCCCCCCGTCCGCCATGTTTGTGCGGGGAACCAGTGAAGAGCCCCCCCCGTCCGCCATGTTTGTGAGGGGAACCAGTGAAGAGCCCCCCCCGTCCGCCATGTTTGTGGAGGAACCAGTGAAGAGCCCCCCCCCGTCCGCCATGTTTGTGAGGGGAAGTGAAGAGCCCGCCCCCCCTCCGCCATGTTTTGAGAGGAACCAGTGAAGAGCCCGCCCCCCCCGTCCGCCATGTTTGTGAGAGGAACCAGTGAAGAGCCCGCCCCCCCCGTCCGCCATGTTTGTGAGAGGAACCAGTGAAGAGCCCGTCCCCCCCGTCCGCCATGTTTGTGAGAGGAACCAGTGAAGAGCCCCGCCCCCCCCGTCCGCCATGTTGTGAAAGGAACCATTGAAGAGCCCCCCCCCGTCCGCCATGTTTGTGAGGGAACCAGTGAAGAGCCTCCCCCGTCCGCCATGTTTGTGAGAGGAACCAGTGAAGAGCCCGCCCCCCGTCCGCCATGTTTGTGAGGGGAACCAGTGAAGAGCCTCCCCCGTCCGCCATGTTTGTGAGAGGAACCAGTGAAGAGCCCGCCCCCCGTCCGCCATGTTTGTGAAGGGAACCAGTGAAGAGCCCGCCCCCCCCGTCCGCCATGTTTGTGAGAGGAACCAGTGAAGATCCCGTCCCCCCCGTCCGCCATGTTTGTGAGAGGAACCAGTGAAGAGCCCGCCCCCGTCCGCCATGTTGTGAGAGGAACCAGTGAGAGCCCGCCCCCCGTCCGCCATGTTTTGTGAAGGGAACCAGTGAAGAGCCCCCCCCGTCCGCCATGTTTGTGTGGGGAACCAGTGAAGAGCCCCCCCGTCCGCCATGTTTGTGAGGGAACCAGTGAAGAGCCCCCCCCCGTCCGCCATGTTTGTTGAGGGGAACCAGTGAAGAGCCCGCCCCCCGTCCGCCATGTTTGTGAAGGGAACCAGTGAAGAGCCCGCCCCCCCCGTCCGCCATGTTTGTGAGAGGAACCAGTGAAGAGCCCGCCCCCCCCGTCCGCCATGTTTGTGAAAGGAACCATTGAAGAGCCCGCCCCCCGTCCGCCATGTTTGTGAGGGGAACCAGTGAAGAGCCTCCCCCGTCCGCCATGTTTGTGAGAGGAACCAGTGAATAGCCCGCCCCCCGTCCGCCATGTTTGTGAGGGGAACCAGTGAAGAGCCTCCCCCGTCCGCCATGTTTGTGAGAGGAACCAGTGAAGAGCCCGCCCCCCGTCCGCCATGTTTGTGAAGGGAACCAGTGAAGAGCCCGCCCCCCCCCGCCCCCCGTCCGCCATGTTTGTGAGAGGAACCAGTGAAGAGCCCGTCCCCCCCGTCCGCCATGTTTGTGAGAGGAACCAGTGAAGAGCCCGCCCCCCGTCCGCCATGTTTGTGAGAGGAACCAGTGAAGAGCCCGCCCCCCGTCCGCCATGTTTGTGAAGGGAACCAGTGAAGAGCCCCCCCCGTCCGCCATGTTTTGTGAGGGGAACCAGTGAAGAGCCCCCCCCGTCCGCCATGTTTGTGAGGGAACCAGTGAAGAGCCCCCCCCCGTCCGCCATGTTTTGGAGGGAACCAGTGAAGAGCCCGCCCCCCGTCCGCCATGTTTGTGAAGGGAACCAGTGAAGAGCCCGCCCCCCCGTCCCGCCATGTTTGTGAGAGGAACCAGTGAAGAGCCCGCCCCCCCGTCCCCGCCATGTTTGTGAGAGGAACCAGTGAAGAGCCCGCCCCCCCCGTCCGCCATGTTTGTGAAGGAACCATTGAAGAGCCCGCCCCCCGTCCGCCATGTTTGTGAGGGGAACCATGAAGAGCCTCCCCCCAGTCCGCCATGTTTGTGAGAGGAACCGTGAGAGCCCGCCCCCCTCCGCCATGTTTGTGAGGGGAACCAGTGAAGACCCCGCCCCCCGTCCGCCATGTTTGTGAAGGGAACCAGTGAAGATCCCCCCCCGTCCGCCATGTTTGTGAGGGGAACCAGTGAAGAGCCCCCCCGTCCGCCATGTTTTGTGAGAGGAACCAGTGAGAGCCCCCCCCGTCCGCCATGTTTGTGAGGGGAACCAGTGAAGAGCCCCCCCCCGTCCGCCATGTTTGTGAGGGGAACCAGTGAAGAGCCCGCCCCCCCGTCCGCCATGTTTGTGAAGGGAACCAGTGAAGAGCCCCGCCCCCCCCCGCCATGTTTGTGAGAGGAACCAGTGAAGAGCCCGCCCCCCCCGTCCGCCATGTTTGTGAGAGGAACCAGTGAAGAGCCCGCCCCCCCCCGTCCGCCATGTTTGTGAAAGGAACCATTGAAGAGCCCGCCCCCCGTCCGCCATGTTTGTGAGGGGAACCAGTGAAGAGCCTCCCCCGTCCGCCATGTTTGTGAGAGGAACCAGTGAAGAGCCCGCCCCCCGTCCGCCATGTTTGTGAGGGGAATCAGTGAAGAGCCCCCCCCGTCCGCCATGTTTGTGAAGGGAACATTGGAGAGGCGGCCCCCCCCGTCCGCCATGTTTGTGAGGAGGCATCAGAAGGAAACTTTCGAAGGGCAGAACACCCTTGCCCCTGCCCTTGCTCCGCCCACTGCCCCGAAGTCCCGCCCCTACCCACCACTTCTCCGAGGCCTCGCCCCTTCCCTCCTTTCTCTCTCCCAACCTTGCTCACTTTCCCATTTTCACAAGGCAGAGGGTGGGGGTGAGGACTCTGGCTGGGCGCAGGCTCTGGGGTGGGACCGGGATGAGGAGTTTGGGGTGCAGGAGGGGGGCTTTGGGCTGAGGCAGAGCGTGGGAGTGTTAAGGGGTTGAGGGCTCCGGCTGGGGTGCGGGCTCTGGGGTGCGGCCGGGATGAAGCATTTTTTTGGATTCATAGATACTAAGGTCAGAAGGGACCATTCTGATCATCTAGTCCAACCTGCACAGCGCAGGCCACAGAATCTCACCCACCCACTCCTGCGAAAAACTTCACCTATGTCTGAGCTATTGAAGTCCTCAAATCGTGGTTTAAAGACTTCAAGGAGCAGAGAAGCCTCCCTCAAGTGACCCGTGCCCCATGCTACAGAGGAAGGCGAAAAACCTCCAGGGCCTCTTCCCTGAGAGGTTTCCATCCCACCATCAACCTCAGCCTGGACCAGTCCACACAAGAGATCCACTTCCTGGACACTACGGTGCTAATAAGCGATGGTCACATAAACACCACCCTGTATCGGAAACCTACTGACCGCTATTCCTACCTACATGCCTCTAGCTTTCATCCAGATCATACCACTCGATCTATTGTCTACAGCCAAGCGCTACGATATAACCGCATTTGCTCCAACCCCTCAGACAGAGACAAACACCTACAAGATCTCTGTCATGCATTCCTACAACTACAATACCCACCTGCTGAAGTGAAGAAACAGATTGACAGAGCCAGAAGAGTACCCAGAAGTCACCTACTACAGGACAGGCCCAACAAAGAAAACAACAGAACGCCACTAGCCATCACCTTCAGCCCCCAACTAAAACCTGTCCAACGCATCATCAAGGATCTACAACCTATCCTGAAGGACGAGCCATCGCTTTCTCAGATCTTGGGAGACAGACCAGTCCTTGCTTACAGACAGCCCCCCAATCTGAAGCAAATACTCACCAGCAACCACACAACAGAACCACTAACCCAGGAACCTATCCTTGCAACAAAGCCTGTTGCCAACTCTGTCCACATATCTATTCAGGGGATACCATCATAGGGCCTAATCACATCAGCCACACTATCAGAGGCTCGTTCACCTGCGCATCTACCAATGTGATATATGCCATCATGTGCCAGTAATGCCCCTCTGCCATGTACATTGGCCAAACTGGACAGTCTCTACGTAAAGAATGAATGGACACAAATCAGACGTCAAGAATTATAACATTCAAAAACCAGTTGGAGAACACTTCAATCTCTCTGGTCACTCGATCACAGACCTAAGAGTGGCTATACTTCAACAAAAAGCTTCAAAACAGACTCCAACGAGAGACTGCTGAATTGGAATTAATTTGCAACTGGATACAATTAACTTAGGCTTGAATAGAGACGGGAATGGATGAGTCATTACACAAAGTAAAACTATTTCCCCATGGTATTTCTCCCTCCCCACCCAACCCCCCCACTGTTCCTCTGATATTCTTCTTAACTGCTGGAATTAGCCTACCTTGCTTGTCACCATGAAAGGTTTTCCTCCTTTCCCCCCCTGCTGCTGGTGATGGCTTATCTTAAGTGATCACTCTCCTTACAGTGTGTATGATAAACCCATTGTTTCATGTTCTCTGTGTGTGTATATAAATCTCTCCTCTGTTTTTTTCCACCAAATGCATCCGATGAAGTGAGCTGTAGCTCACGAAAGCTTATGCTCTAATAAATTTGTTAGTCTCTAAGGTGCCACAAGTACTCCTTTTCTTTTTGCGAATACAGACTAACACGGCTTCTACTCTGAAACCTTCTTTTAGTTAGGCTAAACAAGCCAAGCTCCTAAAGTCTCCTTTCATAAGACAAGTTTTCCATTCCTCGGATCATCCTAGTAGCCCTTCTCTGTACCTGCTCCAGTTTGAATTCATCCTTTTTAAACACGGGAGACCAGAACTGCACACAGTATTCTAGGTGAGGTCTCACCAGTGCCTTGTATAACGGTACTAAAACCTCCTTATCCCTACTGGAAATGCCTCTCCTGATACATCCCAAAATCGCATTAGCTTTTTTCACAGCCATAGCACATTAGCAGCTCATAGTCATCCTATGATCAACCAATACTCCAAGGTCCTTCTCCTCTTCCGACATTTGGGGTGCAGGAGGCGGCTCTGGGCTGAGGCAGTAGGATGGGAGCATGGAGGGGAGTTAGGGCTCTGGCTGGGGTGCGGGCTCTGGGGTGGGGCCAGGATGAGGTGTTTGGGGTGCAGGAGGGGGTTCTGGGCTGAGGCAGAGGGTGGGAGCGTCGGGGGGTGAGG
The DNA here is from genome assembly GCF_009764565.3 of Dermochelys coriacea. Lineage (NCBI taxonomy): Eukaryota > Metazoa > Chordata > Testudines > Dermochelyidae > Dermochelys > Dermochelys coriacea. The sequence continues at coordinate 10,138,100 of NC_050073.1, read as the reverse complement.
GTGGCACTTACCTCAGGCGGCTACCAGGGAGCGGCAACATGTCCCTTTGACTCCTAGGCAGAATAGTGGCCACTAGTGGTTCCATGCACTGTCTGTGCCTGCAGGCACTGCGCCCGCAGCTCCCATTGGCTGCAGTTTCCGGCCAATGGGAGCTGTGGAGCTGGTGCACAGGGCAGGGGCAGTGTACGGAGCCCCCACGGGCGCCCCATGCCTAGGAGCTGGCGAGACATGCTGGCCACTTCCCAGGATATGCAGAGAGCCTGGCAGGTAGCCTGCCTGCCCTGCTGCTGCCAAGTGGACTTTTAACAGCCCAGTCAGCAGTGCTGATTGGAGCTGCCAGGGTCCCTTTTCGACCAGACATTCTGGTAGAAACTGGACATCTGGCATCCCTACGGAAAGGGAAGGAGGGAACCCTCCCCAAACCTCAACCCCAGCCACCATACTTGTGATGGGCTCTCAGGCCCCCCATTCCCCTTGTCTGCCATGTTTGTGAGGGGCACACAGTGTATTGTTTTGCTAGGCCATTGTGTGACATCAAGACCTCCTTGAAACAGGGAGCAACCCCCCAAAACTGACCCTGGCCTCCATTGTTATGGTGACACCCACAGAGGAACAGAGGGGGCTGGATGATGAGCCATATGGGGCAAACCCTCTGCCCCCCCATCCATCCCATTCCCTGACTCCTCCATGCTCCACCCTTACCTCCTTCATCCTTGCCTCCTCCATCCCTGTCCTGTCCATGTTCCCCCCTCCCCTGCCTCTTCCACCCCTGCCCCGTCCATCCTCCCTCCATCTCTGCATCCTCTGTACCATCCAGCCTACTTCCATCCCTGCACCTCTGTTCTCACCTTTATCACGGCTACTTTCATTCTCCATCAGCCCTCTGTGACGTTCTGTACCTCGTGGGAACACCCTACACTTCCATGTTCATCCTTATAAAATGATTGTCCAGTGCAAAGTCTGTTATGTCAGGTGTCTTCAGAAGGCTCATGATGCACTGAGCATTGTTGTTATAGAGATGTTACAGTAATTGTTGTTACAGTAATGTTATAGGTTGTAATTTCATGTATATAGTTATGAGGCTGAAAATGTGTCCTCATGGCTTAAAACAGGCCCAGGCAAAACTCTCCAAGAGCAGAGGGGCAGTTTAAACCTCATCAGGGCATGTATGGGACAACCCAGCCCAGCCTCACAGGAACAAAGGACATTGATCTAGGCAGCAACAAAAGGATCTGTTGGAGCCTCGAGTGAGTCACCCCCTTCCTTTGGTCAGTTAGGGACTACAATGAGGTAATGCTCATCTGACCCTGAAGGGGGGGCAAAGCCAAGAGGGAAGAAAGAACATGATAAAAGGGAGAGACGTTTGCCATGCTCTTCGTCTCTCATCCACCTCCATCTACGGACATCACTACCAAGTGACTGAAGTGCTGATCAAAGGGGAGAGCCTGGCTGAAGGGCAACCAGCCAGCCTGTGGTGAGAAGCATCTAAGTTTGTAAGGGCACTGAAAGCATTAAGATCAGCTTAGAGTGCGTTTTGCTTTTATTTCATTTGACCAAATCTGACTTGTCATGCTTTGACTTATAATCACTTAAGATCTATCTTTGTAGTTAATAATTTTTTTTATTCTATCTGAATCAGTGCGTTTGGTTTGAAGCATGTCAGAGACTCCCCTTGGGATAACAAGCCTGGTGCATATCAATTTCTTTGTTAAATTGACGAACTCATATAAGTTTGCAGTGTCCAGCGGGCATAACTGAACTCTGCAAGATGGAGGTTCCTAGGGTTGTGTCTGGGACTGGAGATATTGGCTAGTGTCATTTGGTTGCACAATCCAAGGAGCAGCTTACATGCCAGAGGCTGTGTGTGAACAGCTCAGGTGTGGGGGCTCTCACAGCAGAGCAGAGTAAGGCTGGCTCCCAGAGTCAAGGATTGGGGTGACCTAGCAGATCACCGATCTGGATAACACCAGAGGGGAACGTCACACCCTCTCCATTCCTACCTCCTTCCTCCCCTCCATCCCTGCCATCTTCATCCTTTACCCTCCATCGCTGCCACCTTCATCCATGCCTCTTTCTCTCTCCCTCCATTGCCACCTCCCTCCATCGCTGGGAAGGAGGAACAAAGCATTTCACAGAATGATATCACTTTTAATCTGAAAAGGGAATTGCATGGGGAGAGGCTGGTATATACTGAAATGAGAACGCAGGTGTTCAGAACAGCAGCATTATACAGTTATTCTCTTCAGCGCTAATGCTGATATTGCCATGTGCTGGGTATATGCAGAAAAGACATTCACTGTGTGATTGATATAAGAAAAGGTGTGAGCTCTAAGCAGAATCCTGAAGCTGGCCCGTTTACCATTTTAAACAAGGCAGAGCGTCCCATGGACCTCATTTTCCAGAGACTGAGATTCATAGCTTTTAAGGCCAGACGGTGCCATTAGACCATTCTAGTCTGACCTTCTGTATAACATAGTCCAGAGAAGTGTATAAAAAAACTGTTTAGCAGTTTGCATTGTCATGACTTTCTTGACTCTCTCATGTTACAGTTTGTTAGCACCATATTGACCAGAATAGTTGGACGCTCTATTCCAGAATAAGTTAACTAACTTTGGAAGCATATTCTGGAGTAAAGTGACTTTTATTCTGGAATAGAATGTCCAGATGGGGAGCTATTCTGAAATAGTTATTCTGGTCAGTTTCCTTATGTAAACAAGCCTTTTCCTAAGGAATAAATGTCCAGGGTATTTTGAGGTGATATTTTGCAACAAGCCTTTTTGTTGACATTCCACAACTAAAGGAACATTTGTTCTTTCATTTTTGACTTAAAATGTTGTTTTGTTTTGGATACTGAAAAAGTTCAGTTTTCCTTTGGGTTTGGGGATGTTTTGGAAGTTCCTCATTCGGTGACTTTCTCCTCTTTGTTTTTTTCAATGGAGGAAGCCCCTGTTGAAATCCCCCCCCCCCACCCCCTTTTTTAAACTTCTTCCAACTTGGAAGAGTTAAAAAAGTGAAAAGCTCTTTCACGCTTTTTAGCTTTTTTGAACTGATAAGATGTGAAAAAAGTTTTTTAAAAAGTCATTAAAAGTCCTACTTTCTCTAATTTGTAATTTCTTTTATAACTGAAAAAAAGTGTGAACAAGTGTTTCATTTTATTTTTACTTTTCTCAATTTGTTCCCCATTTTTCTTCACTGGAAAAGTGAAAAAAAGGAGTGGGTGGTAACCACCCCAATTTCTTCAGTTTTCAAAAGCTGAAATGAAAGAGTTTAAATTGAAATACATTGACATTTTTAATTTCAAACCTACATTTTGAAATGCAACAATAAATCTCTGTTGTTTTGCTTCAAAATGGCATTTCAAAACTAAAGCAAAAAAACCACACTAATTTTGTTTTGAAATGCCCCACAGAAAACCAACATTTTCCAATGGGAAAATTTCAAAACACAATTTTTCCTGTGGAAAGATCCATGGGACAAATTCTGGTGTTCTGATCGGGTCTATATAATACTTTTCTGCTGTCATTGCCTAACAGCTGACCCTAAGCAGTGCTGAATATCTGCAATGCCCAGTGCAGTCAACTAGAACTGTGAGTACTGAGTAGTAAAATTGGATAGAAAACAGTTCCCATCTGGATAAAATTTTTGAGATTTTGAAATTTTTCTTGGCCCAGATTGGGATGAAATGTCAAAATCTCAAAAAATTTTGCAAACTGAAAAATCTGAATTTTTTTTAGTTTGGATCGATCAAAACATTTAATTTTGATTTTTGTCTTAAAAAGAATTTATCTTAAAAAATTAACTTTTTTCCCCTATCATTCGCTTACATTTCTAAACAAAAACTAGTTTTGCATTGAAAAAAATTATTTTTTTTGTTTCAAAAATAAAATTCTAGCTCTTTTGTCCCAAAATTTTTCAGAACGAGAAGTTCCTCAAAACCACCCTTTTCCTACAAACCGTTTTGGTTTCAGTGAATTGGCATTTCCACACAAAAAAAAAATATTTTTTTTTGCTGAAAAATTCCTGACCAGCTCTAGTCAGTACCACTCAGAATCCAGACTGGTAAGGTTCTAACCTCTAGTGACCACTTCTCAAATTCGAGAGGTAAACTTGGTTTCGGATGGACAGATAGGGATGTAGATAGACATAACATTCTGTGGGAACATTTGTTATAATAATACTGTAAGCTCAGGTTAATATAGCAATAAAAAAAATTCATCTTTAGCATTTGCACGGTATCCAGTAGAATGAACCTGGCTATACACACAAGAGGTGGATTCTTGCTGGAGCTGTGAAGGGAACAAGGAAACCTGATATATTTATATAGCCCTAGAGGTGTGGCTTTCCCATTGTGGCCCACTGAATCCTTCCTGGCGGGTTACAAAATGAGACATTTTAAGATCCAAGCAATGGGAGAGGTGAGGTACTGGAAGACAACTGGGATACTGGAAGGGAAGGGGGAATCAGTGAGAAGATCTTTCTTTTATGACATGATCCTCAGAATGAAAGAGCTGTATGTCCACTGCCATAAAGCCAAAGAAGATTGGAAAGAAGTTAGGGGGTGAGTGAATTTGATTCTATACAGCAGTAACCCTGGCAGTCCTAAGTACTTTATTCTACAAGACCTGAAGGCTGCTAAGGGTTTGACTTCCCCTCAGAAATATGTTGTTTGAGAGCATCAGCAGTGGCTGAAGAAATCATTCTAAGGACCTGGAAATCAGCAAAGAAGTCAAGTGCTAAGGGCCCGTCCATAAAACATGTGGTCTGGATGGATAATACAACATGAAGGGAGAACAAGTGAGGATTTTCAGGAGACAAAAGGGCCAAGTTCTTGGAAGCCCAAGACATCAGGAGCTATATGAGGGCTGAATGTGGCATGTACATGGAGATCATGGCATCACTGCTCTGTTCTGGGACAATCAGGATGTCATATCTCTAGTGGTTTGATTTTTTTTATATCACGCGCTGCCCTGTATGTTCCATCACGTAATAGACGTGTTTATATCTGGCTACAGAATCTGTTACCTTCTATCCACAGCCCATTGCTTACTGCACTCCTTTACTGCAACACAAATAAAAAAAAATTAAACAGACCTGCACTCTCTGTCTTGGTGCAATTAAGTTGTGTGAGGGAACTGGGGGCAAAGACCAAGAAAAAGGGTTAGATCAACTTCTACTCCATAATCCTGTTGACTCCCACTGCTTTCCCCATCCATCTTGTTTGCCTGTGCAGAGTGGAGGGTTTGTGGAATTGGGGGAGAGGCGTGAGCAGGACGGAAGGAATGGCTTTGGAGTTTGCTATCTTGTGTTCTGGTTGCAGAAATCCAGGGATCATAGGAGGATTTGAGGGGAGAGGGGGCCCTGGGTTCAGTCTCATTCCATCTCCTCCCCCTTACTGACTGGCGAGTTTGAGGGGCCAGGGAAGGTGTGTGGGGGTTAGTTTATTTTCACCATCCCTATACAGGCTGGAGCATTTGGGAGTCAGGGGAGGGTTTTTGGGTGCAGAAAATCAGAGTTAACTCCTGCCTCCTAGTGTCAGGAAGGACGGGGGAAGTTCAGGGATCAGAGTCCATGATGGGATTCTGTGAGTAGGGTCCTGAGAGAGGTCATGGGCTGCAGTAGGTTACAGACAGGAGAGTTTGCAGGGAAAGTCGGGATAGTTTGAGCGTTAAAGCTGCTCTCATCTCTCATTTGGGGGGGCTCAGGAATAGTGGTGTCTGGCTCAGCATTCGCCCCTATCCCCTAGACACAGAAGAGTTGGGGGGGGGTAGGTGGGCTGCAGGAGATGTTGGGGCTCAGAGTTTGCTCCCTCTGCCATCCTGCCTGGGAAAGTGAAGATGTGGCCAAGGGTCCATGTTGCTGTGGCTCCAGTGCGGGAAATCTCTGTTATGTTCTCAGTGCACCTGGGGGTGGGAGGAGCAGAGCTGGCCTCTGTTCCATCACAGCACCTAGGGAATAATCAGAGAACAGAATTCACTTTCTCATCTCATCAGGATCACACCAAAAACTGGCATTCGGCCCCTCCCCACCTCTGCCTTTTCTGACAGTGGTTGATCCAGGGCAGGATTAGAATTCATTGGTGGATCAACATAGAGGTAAAGCGCTGGACTGATCCAACATGGGCAATGAATTTCCCTTTCCCCAAGGAAAGGGGTCAAGGGGATCTGACCTTGCTCCCATTGAAATCCTTGGACAAACTCTCATTGACGTCCATGGAGGCTCAGCTGGTGGCTCCATTGTCAGAGCAATGGGGCAGGAGGTCTCTCCAGGGCTAAGGGAATGGGAGTCTTGCTGCTGATGTCAAGGGGCTATGGATCAGGCCCGAGGTGAGGAGCAGTGTTTGCGTGCAGTTGCTCCAGGGTTGGGCAGCAGGGAGTGTGTCTGGGCTCCAGCCTCACCATCTGTGTGTAGTCCTGCTGTTTCATGGCCTTGTGTCCGTACACCAGGGCGGCGATGGCCGTGCACAGCTCCAGCAGGCACAGCAGGATGAACACTGAATTAATCCCGTGACTCAGAATCTGTGGGGAAGAAAGCCCAGGTGAGGTCATCCAACAACCCCACTGTATGGAGCCACCTCGCCCCAGGGGAGGCCTGTCCCCCAGCTGGGAAGTCATTACTACACAGCGAGCGGGTGAGGACTGCCTGAGCTCTCCTCTCTGCATATGCCCTGATAGGGGGCAGGGCATGCCAAGAGGGCCCAGCCATCCAGTGGACAGACATACTATGTGTTGGGTCCTGCATGGCACTAGCTAGGACTCAAATTGGCTGCATTAGGCAGTGACTCTCCCAGTACAGCCAAAGGGAATCCCTTCTCCCAGGGCTGAGGTGGGCAGAGCCTGTCTTGTTTCAGAGTCTAGCTCCCTGCCCCTCCTTCGTCTCTGGCTCTTCTCCTGCCCCTTGTTCTCACTTCCTCTGTGAAGCTCACCAGAGACACTCATAGCTTTGGCAGGGCCCTGGGCCATGTCACACCCATGGTGTTCCCAGGTAGATTTCAGTGACCCACCTAGCGTTTTTGAGGGAGGGGGGTTTGGCAACAGGATGGAGGGCAGGAATGGGAAAGCGGGGAGCATTGTGTTGGATCGGGGCAGGCCAAGGGGGCTGCAACTTATCATGGCACAATATGGGCCCTGTAAAGGCTACGCATTAAAAGCATAGTCTCTGTACTGTTCCTCTCACTACGGCTATTGTGATGGCTGCCATCTTGGCAGGCACACCAGGAACTGAGCTTGGAGCCCCTGGAGTGTGGTGTGTTGGAAACGGTGTTAAAATTACAAGCACTCACTTTATATTGTAGGGGATCAGCCACCATCTTGGCTAGCCCCTTGGGGAACTGAACCGGGGATCCCTAGACCTAAATTACTGAGTCTTTACAGGTTGAGCTAAAGAGCCAGTAGCTGCTGTGCACCCGGTGATATGGGGACTCATAACACCCACACACTGACCCTACACCCACTCCTGAGCTTCCTCCCATAAGGCTGTACAGCTCCTGGGTGATCCAGTCCCCATTCCGGGCTACATACTGATGGTATCATTATACCGGCTGGCCAAGGAAAGACTGGTCTCTTTAAATCTCAGGGTGCTGAGTTGTAGCAGTTCTCAGTGCTCTGGGGAAATGCTGCTGTTGTGGAGGCACCCCATTAATGAACCTCACCCTACTTATTGCCAATCTCAAGCAAGCAAAAATCATGAGTCAGGCCTCAAAGGATTGCAAGTTTGGTGTAAAAATCATGAGATTAAAATAAAGACAAAAACAAATATGGGGTTCATTTTATTTGCCTTTTGGTTCCCCACAGCCAGAAGGCTGGAGAAACCGTACCTTTTTTTTGGTTTTAAACAGCAGCTGAGAGTCTCACCTAATCAAACTAATCCAGGAGCTGGGGCTTTAAGAAAAACAGCAAATATTGTGCAACTCAAATAAATCTGCAAGAGTTGGCAGCACCGCTTGCATCTGAGCCTCTCAAGGGGCTTCACAAACATTCTGATGGCCAACCCACCTGAGGAAGGCACTATTAGCCCCATTTCCTAGATGGGGAAACTGAGGCACAGAGTGGGGTTGCAGAGCAAGTCAGTGACAGAGCTGAGGTCTCCTGACCCACCCTGGTCTAATGAATAACTACTACAGCTTCCTGCCCCTCTTGTTGATTGAAACCCCAACCCCCAATTAGGTGGACAGATGGATTCGTTGCCCTTGCTGAGTTTCTTTTCCCATGTTGCGGAGCCAGTGGGTCCTGAGAGGGATGATTCCAGGTTCGCTGGAGTGCTAGACCCAGTCAGACCCCTTCAAAGAGGCTGTGGATTGCTGCAGGAGCGGGTGGTGTGGAAGAGATACCCACATAGACAGATTGGGAGCAATTCAGCAGGGTCATTTTGCTGCCCTCAAGTATGCTGCACCACGGGATGTCTTGGCTGATCTCCACGCTGTGAATGATCATGGCCGCCAGGGTAGCCAGGATGACCAGGCCACTGATAATGTAGCAGACTTTCACCTGGATCAATCACAGCCAATTAGAGGAAAGCAAGGTACAACATCTGCAATCGTTACAGCACTCACCGAGATCAGTGCCCCAGTGTGATTGCGGCCCCATGGGCACAGCAAGAAGCAGTCTCTGCCCCAAAGGTCTTACCGTCCAAACAAACTAGGCAGAAAGGACTGTTATAGCCCCCGCCTCCCGCTCTACAGGTGTGGAACTGGGGCACAGAGACGTTCGGTGCCTTGCCTGGAGTCAAATCTGTGGCAGGACTGGGAAAAGAAGCCGGCTCTCCAGACCCTCAGGCCAAAGCCTTAACTACAAAGCCATCCTCATGGAACATTTATAATATGGGTGTAATCTCTAAGGACCAATCAGCTGAGGCATCTGAGCCAACAGTCCATGGGATGAAACAGCTGTGGCTAAGTGGCCTACGTGGGTCAGCTCTGGGGTCTGGAATGGACTTCCCATGCTGGTCCTATGGAGTCTGAGCACGTTGCCTTGGAGGACTCAGCGTATCTGGTCCAGCAGGAGGTGATGGGGCTGAATCGTTATGCGGTTGTGGTATTAGAGTCCTAGGGCCCCATTTTGTGATGCTCGGAGCCCCATCAACTCCCAGCAAAGTCCATGGGCCCAAATCTTCATTCAGGCGGATGCAGGAATGGAGAGGGTTGGGCAAATGTGGTTAAAGCCACCCTCACACATCCCAGCCCCTAGTGTAAGGGTCCATCTACACACAGCTGGGAGGCGTGACTCCCAGCTCAGGTAGACATGCACATGCAAGCACTGCTCAAGCTAACACCTAAAACTAGCAGTGCTGGCCGCAGCAGCACGAGCCAGGTAATCTGAGTACATACTTAGGATCTTGGACAGGGTTGTTCTCGGGGTCACCACCCATGCCGCCATGGCCACACTGCAGAGCTAGCGCATGTTCATCTGCCTGAGCTGGGAATCCCACCTCCTAGCTGCAGTGTAGAAATGGCCTGAGTTAAAGCAGGCTCTGGGCTTCTGAAATTTGCGTCCAGGCTACGTAGGGCCCTCGAGGTGCCATCAGCCACTGTGACTAGCTGGAGTGCAGACACGCACCAGTCCCACTCCCATGAATGAAAATGCTTGGAGGATATTTACCAGCCAGATGCTTTCTCTTCTCTCAGTCTCCACCAGCACGGATCCCGAGGACACGAGCTGCCCAGGGAACAGCAAATGGGGAAGAGTCATCGGCAGGTTCCCATCCCACTCAAAATCACACACACGCTGGAACTGGGTGAAATGAACCCCACAGAATTATGGGCCACGGAAGCCCTGCCCCAAAAGATGACACAAGATTGTCACTAGGATTGAGGTGTAAAGAGACACAAATTCAGATTTTGGGAGATTAATGGTGGGATTGAGGTCTCACAGGCTCTCAAGTCCCATCTCATGGGACTCCCTCTTCTTTTATCCCACTGCAGAGAAGCCCAGAGGAGCTGGGATTTTCCCAAATTCTCAGAAGCCGAAGGCTCATTGTCCAGAGCCACAGTGCAATCTGCTGGGCATTTCCATATGGCAGGGTAGCTGTGAAGTTTCCAGACGGGATTTGCTTTCCCTCCATGTCACCACCTGGATCCATTGCCTCCATGACAGATGGACAGAAGCCTAAAGCCTGTATGCTTAGATAACTGACCCTGAGCTTGGGACTCAGAGAGAGAATTGCATGAGCCTCTTGATCTAAGAATAAGGGCCAATTTAGTCCCCTGCTGATGGCTGCATCAGTTTCAGTAGTGTCTTATAGGGCACAGCCACTGGCGGGAGGCAAAGATTCACCATCTCCCAGACTGGGGTGTATACACAGTGGAGCCTGATTGAATGTAGGGGTGAATTTCCATCATACCCGAGAGGAGTTCTTCCCTGCCAGAGCTGGGACCTCTTCATCGGAGTGGTGATTGTGGGGTGAAATCTAGCAGACTGAACCCCACCCTCACACCAGCCTGGGGAGTGTGGGGGTGGGGGGATGGATCTGATCTGGGGCAGGATTGGGGCAGAGCAATGTCATAGGGGTAGGGTTGCCAGTCTGCCAAAGCGTTCAGGGGTCTCGCCCACATTTCCATGAGCCTCATTTGCAGGCCTGCATCCCAAAATGTGTGTGAGCGCTGATGATGGCATGCTGGCCCAGGGTCATGCACATCTGCATGCCGTGACCCTGCACCATGGAGGGCCCAATGGAGGTGTCACAGGTTGAGCAAACGGACCCATCCTAGGGGGAGTGAGTCCACCCTGAAAGCATTTGCAGAGTCACCACCACCTTCTCCACCCCTCCCAAGGGCTCAGTGCATAGCACACTCCCTGTTATTCTGAAAGCCTGCCTGGCTATGCTCACTGCCTTCTGTGCTGGAGTTCAGGGTATATCCCAGAGCAGATTTATTGAGACACCGCCCTGCGGCCCCTGAAACTGGATCAAAGGGCTGAGCTCGTCACTCCTGGAGCTGGCTGTGCCTACCAGTAAGCCAATCCAAATGTAGACTCCGCTGGCCACGGTGAGAGCTGGGGCTGGGGATTCAGTTATCGTCAAGGCAATCCCAAAGGAGATCTGCATGAAACCAGATATGATCTGTATGGCCTAGAGGGGAAGAGGAGATGGAGCTTGGTGTCACTTATACACAATATGTGCAGCAGCATTACCATAATCTATGGCATCACTGTTATCACCATAGCAATCATCACTGACATCTTTACCTCCATCACCCCGGCATCACCCCATTGCTCTGCTAACATCATCACCCCACCCTCATCATCACTGCCAACCTCATCACCCCGCCAACCCCATCACCACCATCACCCTCACCCACCTCATCACCCCCACCATCATCACCACCACCATCAGCCCATCAACCTACCAATGTCATCACAGCCACTAACCCCATCACCCCATCATCCTGCCAACATCATCACCACTGTCAGCCCAACCAACTGCTTCATCCTGCCAACATCACCCCCATCACCCTGCCAACATCATCACCCTCACCATCATCATCCCACCAACCTCATCACTGCCATCACCTTCATTAACCTCATCACCCCCGCCATCATCACCGCCATCAGCCCCACCAACCCCATCACCCTGCGAACCCCATCACCCTGTCAACCCATTCACCGCCATCACCCCCACTAACTTCCTCACCCCATCAACCCCATCACCCTGCCAACATCATCACTGCCATCAGCCCCACCAACCTCATCACCCTCACCATCAGCCCCACTAATCCCATCACTAATCCGATCAATATCATCACCCCATCACACTGCCAACATCATCACCACTATCACCCCTGACAACCCCATCACCTTGCAATTATCATCATCACTCCCACCACCCCCACCAACATTATCACCATCGCCCCATCACCCTGCCAACATCATCACCGCCATCACCCCCACTATTAATGCTAACCATCGTCTTTACCATCCCCAGTACCGTTATGAACAGCAGCTGCATCCCCACTGCTGCCATTGTTATTATTTTCTGTTTTCTCTCCCCCACTCCCACCCGGGGAACAAATTGTGACTCCCCTCACATCGCCACTTCAGATCTCCGTTCCTGGAGGAGCTCATCTCCTGATGACCCACAGTGTCTGAGACACACATGCTCAGCTGCAGCCCTTAGATTAACCCCAGACCCTAAACTTATCAGCAGAATGAGAGCAGATGGGGGAAATCAACTGGGTTGAGGCACCAAAATCCTCCCATGGAGATAATCCTCTCTGCCTTACATTGTCTGGCTGGCCAGCATTTTTCTGGGCATATGGGGAGATGTTTATGCCTTTGAATGCCAGGAAGCTGTTCAGCTAGGAAATCCTGCAGCTGTATCACTTCGTGGTGTGCTCTTGCCAGCTAAACAGGGCTCAGGCTGTGTTAATAGCACTGTGGGAGGCTGGTGATGCAATAGGGGTGTTCTTCACTTGGGGTTAGGTCCAGACCTGCTCCCTAGGGTAAGTGGGGCACTTGCCTTTTGGAGCAGAGATAAAACTGAGGTCACACATGGTCTTTTAAGATGCCACAGGGGGAGGCTAGATGTGGTATCCTGGCTCATGGAATTACTCACTGCCTTCCCCAAATTTCCCTCCTGCTGTTTTACTTGCATATGGCTGCTGCACAGTTGCTGTGCATCACCCCAGAGATGGCTGCATTTCAGCGGCTGGAGCTGCAGTGTGGAATCTTTAGGGATGCAAGGGGCTATGTGACCATCCAGTGGGGGGTGATGCTTACAGTTCAGCTGGCACCAGCTGGGTCCCTTGTTGCGCCATTTCAGCAGCCAGGCAAGGGCTGAATGTGCAGGGCGCAGGTTCCAATTCTAAGCCACCCCCCCACTTCCAGTGAAGGGGTAATTCTTGCTCCTCTAGGCCTCACCCACAGCATCCTTGCAAGTGAAGGGAAGGAGAGTCCATTAGTCTCCTAGTGACCCGAGGGGAAGAGCCCCGCTGCCCCTCATTAAGTGCACTGTGTGGGGGTGGGTCACTCTCAGTTCCCCTTCGTTCATTCAGCAGAGATGTCAGACCCTCACCCCCAGTGCCTTGGGCTGTGTCTTCCTGAAGCCTTTGACCTGGGGCAAGCTGGGCTGTGGTGCCGTTGAGTCCAGCTGTGCAGCCCTGGGGTCAGTCTGCGGGACAACCTCTGTGATGACCTTCACCCCCCCGGATTCTGTCACTGTTGCTGCCATTTCAGTGCCAGCTGTGGAGAGAACGGGGAAGTTGGGGTCAGTAGCAGGACAAGGTCAGGGCAGGGCAGAGCTCCCCACTGCGGGAGTCAGGCAGAGGAGAATCCTCCACTTTCTGCCAATGGAATGGGACAGCTGACTCCTTCCTAGCTGGGGAATCCCTTCAGACAAATAGCCTTTAGAGGAAGGGTGAGCATGCTATGAGCATCTCAGGGGCCTGCTCGCTAAGGGGATCCCATGGAAGAGACCTCAGGGATCTGCTGGCTAAGGGGCTCCTAGAGGAGAGACCCCAGGGCCTGCTCGCTAAGGGGATCCCAGAGGAGAGACCCCAGGGGCCTGCTCACTAAGGGGATCCCAGAGGAAAGACCCCAGGGGCCTGCTTGCTAGGGGGATCCCAGAGGAGATGTCCGAAGGGCCTGCTCGCTAAGGGGATCCCAGAGGAAAGACCCCAGGGGCCTGCTCGCTAAGGGGATCCTGGAGGAGAGGTCTCAGGGGCCTGCTCATGAGGGGGATCACAGGGGAGAGATCCCTGGGGCCTGTTCACCAAGGGGATCCCAGGGGCCTGCTCGCTAAGCGGACCCCACGGGAGAGATCCCGGGGCCTGTTGGCCAAGGGGATCCCAGGGGAGAGATCCCAGGGGTGAGCTAACTAGGGGGATCCCAGGGGAGATCCTAGGGTCTGCTTGCTATGGGATTCTCAGGGAGAAGTCCCATGGATATTTGATGTACAATGATCCCAGTGGTTTATCCCTTAGGGTTTCCAGAAGGAGCTGGGGGAGGGGCAAACCTCAGGCTCCACTGAAAGGCAGTGCAGGGGCCAATGAGGCCAGTCCTGTGGCTGCATCTGTGGGGATAGATCCTGGCCCCTGTCATGTCCCAGGCACCTGGAAGTGACGAGGCTGCAGGCTTCAGGGAGTGGGAGAGGAGTCATGGGGCGAGTATCCCCGCACTGGGTAGACTGCGGTGAAGACTGGAAGACTAGCAATACGAGTAGGTCCCTAGGATCCAGGGCGGGCTTGGACAGCTCACATCTTTACTGCAAGTTTGTGCCATGCTAGCTCGATGAAAGCTGGGGCGGGTATGCCACAGCGCTGCAGTCAGACCTCTGACAGCAGCATGGACACACTCAAAGATTGCTCCATGCCAAGCAGGTGGGTTACTTCCCGACATTCCCCCTGCCCTGGCAAAGGGAGAAAAAATTCCAGGGGATAAGGATAAGGGAATGGGTGGGAGTTAGAGAGAGGAGGCCAAAGCAGGAAAGGAGGACACCCCCCATTTGCTGGGAGAAAGCAGGGCCTGGGGAATAACAGAACCAAACAGAGATGGGGGGACTGGGGAGAGTGTGAGAAATGAAACAACAGGAAGAGAAGTTTCAGAGTAGCAGCCGCGTTAGTCTGTATTCACAAAAAGAACAGGAGGACTTGTGGCACCTTAGAGACTAACACATTTATTTGAGCATAAGCTTTCGTGAGCTACAGCTCACTTCATCAGATGCAGCTCAGGAAAGCTTATGCTCAAATAAATTTGTTAGTCTCTAAGGTGCCACAAGTCCTCCTTTTCTTTTAACAGGAAGAGAGAGTGAGAGAGGGAAAAACAGAATTGGTGTGGAGGGGAAGATACAGTAGAAAAGCTACAGGGAGGGAGAAGGAAACAAAGGGAAGGACAAAGAGTGAGGAGGGGGAACAAAGTATTTAGGAGACCAGATCCCAGGGTGAGCTCCCTATGGGAGGGAGGGATAGAGTAAGAGGTGAGGAGGAGGAGGAGGAAAAGTAAGAAGGAGGGGGAAGAGAGAAGCACACAGGGGAATAAGGAGGATGGAGGAAGAAATGAAATGATGGACTCAGAAAGAAACAGAGAGAGGGAAATTGGCAGAGACACATTTTGACTCCAGCTGTTCAGAACTCTTGATGGATTCAGAACTACCACAATGCAAGTGCCAATCTAACGATTGCCCCCCAGTTCCTTGGGGATCTCCCACTCTCCTCCCCCTGCCCTCCAACCTAACAATCACCCCCAGTTCCTCGGGATCTCCCACTCTCCCCCATCAATCTAACAATCTCCCCTAAGCCACTTGGGGATCTCCCACTCCCCACAGCCCCCCACCAATCTAACAATCGTCCCCCAGTTCTTTGGGGATCTCCCACTCCCCCACATCAATCTAACAATCGCCCCCCAGCCCCTTGGGGATCTCCCACTCCCCACAGCCCCCCATCCCCAGGGTCTCCCTGGCTCAGCGAGTATCTGTTTGGGGAATGCAGGGGGCTGACCCGCTGCCTTCACTTACTCTGCCTAGCTGTCTGGCTGGTGGGACGCCGTGTGTTGTGTTGTGCAAGCCTCAGTGTTCTCTCTGCCTTGGCAGCTTTCCCCACCTTTTTGGCCAGAATCCAAGGGTGGGCGGGAATGCAGGGAGCCTGTCAGAGGAACTCATGGCCATTCTGGCAGCTCTGCACTGACAAGAAGTTTGTTTGTGGATGTTTGTGAGAATTCCTCTTTCCCAAGTCTCCCATTCTGGCCTGTTTCCCAGAGGCGGGGAGGGAAGGGGGCGGCGAGAGGGAGGATCAGTCCACCTCTGTGGATCTGCGTGCCTGTAAGAGAGACAACATGGACCAGAGACAGAGACCATGTGCAGGGAGAAAATAATGTGAATTACTCTGTATCTTCATGAAGTATGCATCTGTGGTGCCCACAGCACAGCCCTGGGCACTTGAAGGCCCCTCTGTATCCCCAGTATATCTTCTATATACAGCATGTGCCCTGTGACCCAGGGAGCCCTTGATGCCAGCTGGCAGAGGGCACAGGGGAGCATAGGGATTCCCTGGGTTGGCTACCTGCATAATAGCTCACCGAAGGGTGGCATGTGAGCTCTCTATCGAGAGCCAGTAGCCTACTGATTGTCACAGTAATTGTGAAATGTACGTACAGGTAATATTTAAAGAGTCATGTGTCTATAATAGACACCTATTTCCCTGTCTGGCCATTTGTGTGTTGTGCGTCTCTCAGTGGATGTCTATTTGCAAACTGAGCCAAGTCTGAATTGAGAGGCTGTACAAGAGAGGAAGTCTATAGGGAGAAAGAAGCAGCAGGGGTGGGGGTGGCCTGTTGATGAATAAAGATAAAAGATTGGCTGGTATATCTTGCAAGAGACACGCTGAATTCTTCACCAAGGAGACCAGCTGACTGTATTCTTCTCATGAAAGGAGGGTCCCAGTCAGCTTGCCTATAAAACTCTGCAAGGATTTTGGGTGAGCAATATTCTACAAGACATGAGAGTATCTTGTGAATTGAGTCTAGGCTCTAGAATGCATGTTATGATTTTGTTTTATATGTAGCCATTTGTTTCCAGTACTTCCACTTGCTACTATTTGGATCTCTCTGCTTTGGTAAATAAACTTGTATTTTATTTCACTATAAACAAATCAAAGTGGTGTGAATTGAGCAGAGTAGTGGTCTGAGGTGGAACTGATAAGCTGGGCCATATGGCTTCTTTGGAAGTAGCAGATTGGTGAAGTCTGCGAGTATCTAGAGAGCCAGGGGGCGGGCACTCCAGTGGGATGCTTGAAGGGCTTGGAGGGTGCCTGTTGCTAGTCTATAGAGAGCCTGCAGGGCTTGGGAGGTCTAGAGGGGAGTGATTGTGTTGCTTGTGGCTAATGGAGTTGGGGAGCTGACCCCTACCAGGCACAGACAAAGCTTCATCATGCTAAGGGCAGGTGGTAGCAAGGTGCTTTCACCCTTGTGTGACAGGCACACTTCCTTCACACAGCCCTGGCAACATGTCTCAGCCCTGCCTTGAAAGGAATGGCTGCCTCTGGGGGTGAGCGGGACTCCTGTATGCCCTTGTCGTCAGCCTCATCTCCTCATAGCATTGTGGCACCAGTGGCCTGTGGCTGACAATGGCCAGAATCTCCTGCAGAAGCTGTGGGATTTTGGGAAAGATGCTCGGGAACTTTCTGTGGGAAAATGCCCTTTTTGCATAGTCCAGAGTTTTCAGCAGGACGTCTCCCTGGCTGGTCAGCCTGGAAGACTCATATCAATTTCACTGCCTGAATTTCATCTGAATTTCAGAATGTGAAATTGACAAAAGCCATCCCAGAGGGGCTGCCTAGTTGTAGTGCCTTGACTCTGTGCTGCCTCAGCTCTCAGCCTCCCTACCTCCTCCCCAGCTCTGGGGCTGAGGAGGCTGAATGCCCTGACTGGCTCTCTGCTTCTCTGGCTCTTGGAGATGGGGGAATCAGGAAGGTTGAGTCGCTGGGCTGCCAGAGCCAGGTGCCAGGGTGAGTGGTGGGGCTCTTTATCTGTTCCAGCTAGGTGGGAAGGCTCTTGTCAGTTTCACTTTCAGAAACTAACAAGTGTTTACCAGGAGGGAAGTTAAAAAGCTCCAAAGGAATTTTACTTGAGATCCCTTCCTGTGAACAATGTCACATGTTTGTCTTTTCCTCCTGGTATGGAAATTTTTCAAAAATGTGACATTGTCCACGGAAAGGGATTTCCATTTTCCAGCCAGCTCTAGGGAATATGTCTGTGTCCAGTTACCTTTTGCTGTGGTGTTATGACCATGATTTGTGACTGTAATGGTCCTTGTGAATTAGATCATCCATCTGGTGTGAGGAGGAAGCTATGTTTTGGGAAATGGGGCAATCAAGGCAGCTCTGGCCCACTATTCAAAATAGACCAAAGCACCACAGCCCCCCAGGAGACTAAACTATTGTATGCCACACAGGCAGAGAACAGAAAGGAGGACCAAGGCGTACCAATGCTTGAGACCCCAGCAATGGCGGAGAATTGTTTAATGACATATCCCTAGATGATCATCGCAAGCACTGTATGCCCCATAATGCAGAACCCAGTACTGAAATGCAGACTCCTCTGGGCTGGATCATGATAGCTGTTTAACAGCACACTACAACATCATGCAACTGTTTTTAGGAGGGGAAGTGAAGAATAATTTCTTGCGCAGAGCGTAGAGTGTAGTGCTAATTGGAATTTGTCCTGGATACATCTGGACCAGAACAGGCTCTGCTTGTTTACATTTGGCTGTGTGTGTCTACTAAGCCTTTGTGAACCACTCAGGGCTAGACAGAGTGACTCTAGTTGTGATTGCAACAAGACAAAAACATAGCCGTGGGTTTCACACCATTACGCTTGCAAAAAGTGCAATGGGAACTGACTGTCAAACTGCATGGGCCAAAGCCTTCAGGGGTGTAACTGTAACAAAGTCAAGCACAACCACATCTTAGCTTTGTTTCCTGTCAGCGCTGTCAGCTGATCCTGTGGCTGGCTTGTGCAGCTTCAAAAGAGTATTTAACTGAGTGCTTTGATTCCTCATGAACCACATTTCCCCTGTCCTGTATCGCTTATTAGCCCCTCTCTTATTAACAAACATTGATGGTTGGAGAGGAACCCTTCTCCTGCCATCGTGTGGATCCGTGGTGAGGGTGTGAATATGGGAATAAGGATGTTGGGCCAAGCTGACTAGTGGTTTTGAGATATCCAGCTTGTGATGCCTTAAAGGGGCCTGATCAGAAAGTGCTGAGGATCCACCTTCTGAAAATCAACTTGGGTACCCCAAATCACTGCTCACCTTTGAAAATCTTGGCCAGAAGGTCCTGGAGTCAACAGGAGTCTTTCCAGTGACTTTAATGGACTCTGGATCAGACCCTAAGGGCTGTGCCCAAATTAAATGCTGCAGTATCTCATTAAATCCAGGAGGATGGGGCTTGGTTCTACCCACTGGCGATTCCAGGAAATGCAAGAAGAGGAATCAATGCCATGTTGGGGGCTTTATACTCTTGGCAGCAAGAAGTTGCCATAGGAGAGACCAGAACCCAACCTCCAGCGTCCACATCATTGCCCAGGTTCATGGTGGTAGGGAACACTGGGGAGGCTGGAGTGAGACCTGGCCTTGATCTTCATACTTCTGTTTCTCAGGGTATGGGACGACCGGACCCATACTCTGCTTAGTGCCATGGGGGAGAACTGGTTTGGACTCCCACTGAAACTCACTTCTCAGGACTTCTCAGGAAGGATCACACATCAGTCAGGGAAGAGAGGAGATGTATTTGCCTCAAGGCCTGCTCTAGCAGGATGTTGCACCACTGATGAATACTGGAAGGATGGGGAGAAGAGATGACTTGCATAATTAAGTCTCAGCCTGGACAGAAAGTTACTTCCTCCTTAGCTGCTTGAATCCAATCCCCTTCAGGGATGGCTTTTGTGTATTGTAGTTTAAATGAATTATTACTCAAAATTCTGTATTGATATGCCTAGTAAGGAATCTATTAGTCAAAAAACATTTCCTGAATTTTTGCTGTTGTCTGTATTATTACAGACATACTCATTGACAGGTATTTTGAAATACATTACCAGAATAATTGAAACTGGCATGATTATATTGTGTTATTTTGACAAATAATATATGCTAAATTTTACAGAATTGTAAAATATTGTGTGCAGAATCTTTAATTTTTTTGGCACAGAATTTTTAGGCACAGGGACACATGGGGACATAGGAGGGGGTAGCCTCAGTGTTTCTGAGACACTTGCTGAGGGCAGCCATCTTGCAAAGAATTGGATCATTTTTGACAGAGATAGGATGTAGGGAGTCCAAATGCTAGAGACTGTGAACCAGTTTCTATCCACCTCTAATCTCAGCAGCACTGAGGGACAGGGGGCTGTGTTGACCAAAATAGGAGCTGAAATTAAAAGTGACCCAGATCTTTCGGTCTCAGGTTCGTCTCCTACCCGTATCTACCATCGGGGGTTTGTAATCTTTCATAAAACCCAAACCAATAAAGGTACAACAGAATTTATTAAAGGGGGTGGCAAGATAAACAAGGTAAACAGATAACGATCAGGCAAATTACAAAATAAGGCAGGCTGTACCAATAAGGGAATTGTGAATACAACCAAGTGATGGTTACGGGACCATTCCAGGTAGCTTGACTCACTGGTGTCTTCTCCTTAGGGTAGCACAGCGCAGCAGGATTGCTGGATCCCTCAGGTGGAACCAGGGAACCCAGATCAGGATCAGACAAGCACTTCTTCTGGTAAGTTGCTAAAACCCTCCCACTCCCTATCCTGCCTCGTCGTGCGTGTGGTGAGTGAATCCTATACAGGTGGATCAGGTGTGTGTAGGTCAGTATGACAAGTAACCCTTGTGGGGTGAATGGCCTACCCTCAATTACCGAGTTTGTCTCAACCAGACACTACCACTCAGATGGGCAGCCCCGATCTGATCTGAACACTGCCTTATATAGATGTTTGGTCACTAGGCAGATTAGGTGATTGACAGCTACTGTCATTTCCCACCAAAACAGAAAAAGTGCCAAACTACAACTAGGAGGGGACAGGAAGGGCTTACAAGATGGACGCCCAGTTGTCCTTTAGAGGAATTCAAGATGGCCTTATGATTTTATCTCTACAGTTGGAGGAGATAACAGTGCAGGTGCTTATTTACATCAGTGTATCTTCTCATATACCTCATAGTCATGTTGGTATAGGCTGCTTCTCCTGGGAGTCTGACCTGCATTCCCATTTCCCATATTCTTGGTATCTGTCTTCCTGCATGTGCTAATACATACTGTTATGAGCTGGGTGAAACCTTGTGCTGGGTAGCGTTAAAACCTCATCGAGAGTGGTCAGTGTGAACTCACCCTTCAGTTAGCATAACTCTAAGCATAAGCCCCACCTAAGACAAAAGATGTGTATGAAGCCGCTCCGCAGTTTTTGGCTGAGTATTGTTTGCGTGTGTAAGAAAGAGATCACACAGAAACTGAGGTCAGACAAGAATAGACTGAGGCTTGGTCTATACTTAAATCTTAGGTTGAACTAACTACATTACTCAGAGCTGTAAAAAATTTCATGCCCTAAGTACCGTAGTTAGGTCTACCGGACCCCCAGTGTAGATGTATCCAGGCTGGCAGAAGACGTAGCCTCTCAGAGAGCTGGATTACCTACATCAGTGGTTTTCAACCTGTGGTCCCCGAACCTGTGGGGGTCCACAGACTACATCAAAGATATCCAAAAGGGGGCCACACCTCCATTTGAAAGTTTTTAGGGGCTTGCAGATGAAAAAAGGTTGAAAACCACAAGCCTACGTTAATGGAAAATCCCCTTCCGTCAACGTAGGAAGCACCTACATTATGGCGCTACAGCAGTACAGCTGCGGTGCCAGAGCTGTGCCGCTGTAGTGTAGACATGCCCTGAGAGAGAGGCAGACAGCCTGAAGGAGCAGCTGAATGCGTGGTGGCTGACCCTGGCAGACACCAGAAAAGAGGGGGTTTGGGTCAGGGAGCAGGCTAAAAGCGTGCCCTTGGTGCTGTGAGCAAAATAAGCTGTTTCCTGCTATTTGCTTCCCTGTGCGTTCAGAGACACAGGACTTTGAACATTCCTTGTAAAGAAACAAAGCTGCATCAAAGAAACACCTGGGTAGCACCAATTTCTAGGCCCAGAGGCTCCAAACTTTGACTAGCCACTTGGCAGAAAAGGGGCAACGCCCCTATCAGCTGTCACTGCTTCTGTACTATGAAGTGTAGGGTTCTGTCACATGTGAGCAAATGCCTATGACTAAATGAAAGCTATTATCATCACAGGAGCAGCTAGAGGCACCCAGTGTACTAGGCACAACACTTACGTAGGCATGACAGATAAGAGAGAAGTAAAAGGAAGCATTCTTTCACTATTTCCATTTTATAGAAAGGGAAGCGAGGTGCAAAGAAACTATGTGAGACACTCAAATCCTGCACTATCTGTGGCAAACCTAGGTCCCCCGAGTCTTCAGCCAGTGTGTTAACCCCAAGCCCACCTTCCCTCTCTACAGGCTGCTTGTTCTCTAGGTGCTACAAGCAAAGGTGGATTTGCACTCCCCAAAACACAAACGTTGGAAGACTCTTTAGGGCGGCAGGCACGGACCACCATCCACTGAACTCAGCTCCATGTCCTGCTCCTAGTGAACTGAGGAAATGCAGGGCAGCTTGTGCAGGTCAAGATAGCTCAGACAAAACCAAACTGCTCCTCTTTCCAACACCGAAAACCCAAGAGAAGTGGAAGCTGCAGGCATGGTTGAGGCCCAGGACTGGACTAGTATAGGTATGGAGGATGGGCTGCAGGGCAGGACTGAAGGGTAATGGCAGAGTTGACTGTGTGCAGAGATCCAAGACAGGAGTAGCAGTGGGGCTACAGGTCAGGAGTGAGGGGCACCAGCAGAGCTGGGTATGTGGGGAGCCCAAGGCTGGGATAGCAGGGGGGGCCATGGGTCAGGATTGAGGAGCACCAGCAGAGCTGGGTTGGTGGGGAGCCCATGGCTGGGATAGCAGGGGGCTGTGGGTCAGGACTGAGTTAAAATGGGGAACCCGAGGCTAGGATAGCAGGGGGCTGTGGGTCAGGATAGGGTTATTGGCAGAGCTGGGATGGGGCTGGGAGCGGGGGGTCCCAGGGTTGGAATAGCATGGGGTGCTGAGGGGTAGAAATAAGTTGAATCAGCAGTGTCAACATATGGGAGTTAGGGGCAGGTTTGGATCAGCATGGGTACTGCAGGTCAGGAATGGAGTGTGTTGGTGAATGATATTACTGCATGAGCTGGGATAGGAGTTCAGACATCATTATTGCAATGAGTTGAGCGTTCTCCCCAGCAGAGTCCTCCCAAATGCCTAACAATGGTCCTGGAGACTCATTTCCCAAGTCTAGAAACTTACTGTTAAGTAACTTCAGTCATTGCCAGTTGTAGCTCCTGTCTCGATCAATGTCCATGGCAGCTTGTTAGCCTTAATAATGCGGTGGATGCCCCTGGGTCCATTCCCCATGCTGAGCACAAGAGAGAAGGGAACAGCACCATAATTATAAACAAACACATTCTGAAATCTCTAAAGTATTAACTCTATTGTGACAACTGTTTGATGAAAACATGTTCTCTTTAAATATCGGTGAGCTGAGCTGAAAGTTCTCAGCATGGGTCTATGTAAAAGACTCATACCCCTGTTTCAAACCTTAGCTGATGTCACTTTCATAGGGTCTTTTCACTGCAGTCAGTTAAAATGATAGCAATTTTATAAACTTTATCCACCTTTTCTCACCCACTCCAGCAAAGTCCCAGGGACCTGGGTAATCATACTTGCTGCCTCTTGAGCATTGGACTAAGCTTCCCAGAAACAGAGCAATGACCAAGAGACTCTCACAAGCTGTAGCAAGGATGGAGGAAGTCCCAGCGCTGCTGTATTTTCTACCATTTTTTCCCCTCTTCCTTGGCTTGGATCATGGGATTTCTCAGGTCACTATTCACAGCCCCCATTGGGCTGGGGTGCTTAACTGCCACAGGTTTGACTGCCTCACCGTACACCGAGGGTTGGCAGGAAATTTTCCACTGAAATTGTTTTGAATGGAAAATTGGGGGTTTTGACTAAATGAAATTTGTCCACAAAAAGTGGCTGCTTTCTATGGAAAAAATGATTTTATTTATTTATTTATGTTTTGGTTGGAAAAACAAATGTCCTCAAACACCAAAATATTTTGGCCAAAAATGGAAATATTGCCATTTAGAAATGCTGCCAAGGTGCCTCATGGAAGCAGATGTTCTGTGGCCTCATGTCCTCTATGGGCTGGGCTCCCTGATTGGACTATATCCCCCATGATGCACCAGGGCCAGAGACTCCCATGATGCACTGCCTCCCCTCATCATGAGGGGAGATCGTGGTGCAACATGGGAGATGTAGACCAATTGGGAGACCTGGCCTATGGAGGAGAATGGGAGCATTAGGTGTCTGAACCACAACTCCCCTGATGCACAGGGGCAACATTTCCAAATTGAACATTTTCACTTTTCAGCTGTTTTCAAACAAAATGTGTTGGTATTCAAATTGCGGCTGAAAATTAAAATTATCTTTGGAAAAAAATCCCACCTTATTTTCCAAGCTGTACTTGCTCCTGAGCCTGACAATGACTTGCAGCCTTGTAGAAGCTAGTTCTGTCTGGACAGGATATCTGAGAAAGGGGCCTGCGGGCACCTGGCCTGGTTGTTAACCGGAGAGCTCTATACCGAGCTATATATAAAAAGCTAATAGAGAAGGTGCTCGTAATATATTACTGGTTGGCTTCATCATTGGTCTTTCATTTTTAACCACCTGAGAAGTAGGATCGTGCCCATCTACCCCTTGGAGTAGCTTGTGGGTACTAGAATATGGCTCATTAATCAAAAATGATACTTTAATTAAGAAAACAATTGTGGGGATGTTTATTTAATGTGTCTTTCCTCCAGGAAAAACAGTCCCTAATAGGAGAAGGGTGGAATGGAAGGAGAGGAAAGATTTTTCAATAGGAAACAAGAACTGAAAGTGGCACCTGGGCCATCAAAGCTCAGGAGATACAAGGCAAGAGAGCAGTTTACTGTCCCTCCTTCCCCCACTCCAGACCTCTCCTTGACTTTTCCACCTGCCTCTCCTCCCCTGTCTCCTCATTTGCCCTTTCCCACTTTTCCAAACGCTTCAGGCAGCAGCTCCCAATTCAGGATCCTAAAGTAAAATTTAGCTTGAGAAGTGCTGGGTGGTTTTGTCATCAAAGCTGGGCTGGGCGGGAAAAGCTGCTCCAGCTGTGGGACTTCAAAGAGAAACCACACAGGGTCAGATTAACCTTTTGTGGGCCCGGTGCCAAACATATTTGTGGGCCCCCATGTAGTCATTATGGGCTCCTTCCAAGTGTGGGCCTGGCGCAATGCCACCATAGTATACCCGGCACTGCTGGGATGGGGATGAAAACGTTTATTCATAAACAAAATCAGATATTTGAAACCACACTTGATTGAGACCTCCACTCAGCCCGTAGAGAACAAACTGGGCTAGCATCAATATATGCAGAGTACTCTTGAAATTGTTTTATTTGTGTGGGAGGGGGGTTGTTTGTTAGTTTTGTCTTTTTTGTTTAAACACTCAGGGCCTGCTTGGGGCCCTGAACACAAGTGCTTAGCTAGCGCATTTATGAGCCATATTAAGCCCAGATGGAGCAGTCAGTGGAGTTGCACCTGCAGCTCCCCACCATCACCACCACCTCCTCCACCCAAAGTTATGTTTCATAAATACATTTTTTGAAAGCTGGATTTTCTGCTTTGGTACAATAATGTTTACAAAACTTTTTAAAAAGTTAATTTCTTTAGCCTATTTCTCCCTTTGCCTTACCACCCCTCATGACTTCAAGTGAAACAGTAAAGTTACAGGGGAGGAGTGTGGGGAGGAAAATTGCTGGTGCCCTTTTTGCAGGGAGAAAGGGCCACTGAGACACACACCAAGGCTACCACAATCCAGCCTCAAGCCCCCACCCCAACCTTCACATCTGGGCTCTCTTCCTATCCCTCCTACTGTCTGATCCCACACAACTAACCTCCACTTTCACACAAAAGCTCTCCTCAATCTCCCTGCTACTGCCCACCCCCACCACTTTCACCCCAGGGCTGTCACCTTCCTCCCTTCTACTGCCCCACACAGAGCCAACCCCCAACCTTCAAGTCAGACTTGCTCCACCATGCTCCTTCCCCCGAAACCGTGCTGTGCCCTCTCCCCGGAGTGTGGGGGAAGTTTCTGGGCATTCCCACTGGCAGCCAGGCCCGCTGTCATCGCGCCTCCAACCTCGGGGGCCACAGACAACTAGCCTCCCCTGTATCGGCCCACTGGCAGGGGACACATACTGCACAGGTGCTGACTTTATAATGTGCCACCCGGCTCTTCCCCAGACCCCTCCCCCACTATACCCCTTCCCCCAAGGCCCCACCCTGTCTCTTCCCACCCCATTCTGTCCCCTCCCCAGAGCGTGTCATGTCCTCACTACTCCCACATCCTCCCTAGAGCCTCCTGTGTGCCGAGAAACAGCTGATTGCGGCAGGCAGGAGATGCAGGGAGGGAGGGAGAGGCGTTGATTAGTGGGGCCTGCCAGCAGGCAGGAGACACTGGGGGGGGGGAGGTTCTGACAGGGGGCATCTAGAGAGAGGATTCTCTGCACTACCTCAAACCACTGGCCCACCCCGACCAAGATCCCATCTCTAGCAGTGGCCAGATCTCTGATGCTTCAGAGGAAGATGGCAAAATTCCCTAGATTACAGTTGAGCATCAGAGGGGGACAAATCTTTCCTGACCCCTTCAGGTGTCTGGCTGAAGCCATGCAGCTTAAGGGTGGATTATAGTCATTAGGGTCTCCAGTACGTGTCCCCAGAGCACAGCACTGTGCTTGGAAGAGGAGGCTTCCAGGTATCTTGCCTACTTGCCTGTATTCAGAAAGTCTCTAGCTGTGTTTTTGGGTGGGGTGGGGAGCTAGGGGATAAACACTTGCTCTGTGCAAGAGTCATAAAGTCTCTCAGGGTGGGGTGAGGATCCCCTGGCCCTTGGATAGGGGCCAGTCACAAAGAAAAGTGACCTGTATCCTGGCACCAGGGTTTCTGAATGCTCTGGTGGGCAGTGGCTGCCACAGAAACCCAAGGAGAATGATACAGGTTGCAGTGTAAAGCTGTGAGTCGGGGGGGAAGCACTCACTCTGGGATGGATGCATGGATGGGGGGAGGGATAGCTCAGTGGTTTGAGCATTGGCCTGCTAAACCCAGGATTGTGAGTTCAATCCTTGAAGGGGCCATTTAGGGATCTGGGGCAAAAATTGGGGATTGGTCCTGCTTTGAGCAGAGGGTTGGATTAGATGACCTCCTGAGTTCCCTTCCAACCCTGATATTCTATGATAGGGGAATTCTGATTAATTCCTGCAGGGAACAGCCCTGGGGTCTGTTTAACACTGAGATCCCCTTTTCTCTGATAGGACTTGCCTCTGGTTTCAGCCTCCAGTCTAGCAATGGGGGCGGTCCCTGCACTCCTGGCCTATGTCTCTTTACACGGACTGAATGAGTGTCCCTGTTACAGGGAGTCAGTGTACACAGAGCTGATAGTTCGGGGTTAACCCTGCCGTGTCTGGTTGCCCTGCAGCCAGGTTGGCTCTCGATTCCATTGTCGAAGCGTTTCACAGCTCAAGTCTGCATCAACCCATTAGAGGCAATGCGTGCGTGTGTGTGTGCAGTGGCGGGACGTGGGATCAAGTGCCCCCCCATTGGCCTGCCAGGGGAAGGGCAGGGCTCTACTTTCTCTCCTTGCGCCCCCTCTCCTCCCTATTGGTTGCTCTCTCTGGCAGCTGTGCGGGGAGCAGGAAAGAGCCACATTTGCCCCAGAGAGCCAGGCTGGGAGCCTGCTCCCTGCTTGGGCTTGGCTGCGTGGGGGGAAGAGGGGACTCCAGCTCACTTGGCACCCATCTTTGCCCCTTTTAAAAACCCTCTAAAGAGCAGGCAGCAGAGTCAGAGTGGAAATAAGGGCAGAGTGAGGGCAGCAGCATCAGCAGATGTTACTGAGCCGGCTCAGTTCCTGTGAGATGCTCAGTACAACCGAGACAGGGAATTCTGCCCAAGAGGGGACTCTGGCTCACTCACCCCTGTCCCTGGCAACTGCGGCAGCAGCGGGCCACCCCACATCTGGGCCCTGCTGCAAGGACAGGGTCCAAGCAAGCCAGAGCCCCACTCCCTCCCCTTGCAGCCGAGCCTGGCTGCCTCCCAGCCAAGCTCACTCATGCAGAAGCGGCTCTGTCCCGCTCCCTGCCCAGCTGCCAGGGAGAGTGGGTCAAACTTGCCTGGGGGAGTGGGGAGGCATAGGGAGAGAAGGACAGAACCTCCCCGGGGCAGGTAATGTGGGGTAGGGAGAATGTGGCGACCCTCGGCTGAACGGCGGTGTGTGTGGTGGTGTCACTCAGCAGGGGAGACATGTGGAGCGATCACATGTCCTCCCCTTTAGCTTGTGCTCACCCAGTCATAACTTGTCCCACAGCAAATGACTCACTGGAGCTGCCGTTACTTCTCCCTACTCTTGTGCTGACCCATTTCACCATCTTTAGCTGAGTCTCCATCGTGGTGACAGGTCTTGTGAGGCTGTAGCTTGAGCCTACTTCCCTCACCAGCTTCTTCACAGTCTCTTCACCGAGCATTTTCTCATAAAACTTCTGCCACCTCCTAGTGATTTCACCGTCTTCTACAAGCACTCTTCCCTTTTCATCTCCTAAATGCTCTGCGCTTCTTTGCCTAATCTTGGCTAATCTATGTATTCCTTCCCCCGTTCCTTTGTAAGTAGTCCTGCATAAAAACCTTTAAATGGTTGAACTTTAGCTTCCACCCCCCCGCACTTTCACCTTTTTCTTTCCCAGCTTGTTTCCTCATCACTTTCCACCAGTCTGACTTTTTGCTATTGCTTAAGACTGCCTGTCCTACTTCTTCTTCTTCCTCCCTGCCTCCTGCCCATTGCTGGACACCACGTCTCCTTGCCATGAAATTTCCCTCCTTTCCTTTGGACACAGGCAGCTTGTACACCTCCTGTAATCTGTTTGGACATTTTCCCCCAAAACCTCCTTGGTATCGTTGTGGTCATTGTCCAACCTCTGCAGAACCTTATCCTTATATCTTCGACTAACTTTGCTATCCACAAACCTCCTCCACTCTGTCCTTTGTTCCACAGCTCGTTTCTTGTCCTTCCCTAGACTTTTCACCCGGACATCCATTACAAGCTGTCACGTAGACACAATCTGCTCTCCTGGCATCACCTAACAGTTTCGTGCTTTTTAGAGCTCTTCCTCTTGTCAGGAAGCTGTTGAGCTGGGATGTGTTGGCACCTCCCTGGTGCATAATTAAGAGCTTCTCCCTCTTTACAAAGTCTGTATTGAGAAGACTCAGGCCATGGGCTCTGGCTAACTCTAAGCTATCCTCACCAGCTTTGCTTCCTGTTCCAAAGCCTCGTCCTCTGTGACCATCGTCGGAGCCTTCACAGTTTCATGTTCTCTGTGTGTGTGTGTGTGTGTATATATAAATCTCTCCTCTGTTTTTTCCACCAAATGCATCCGATGAAGTGAGCTGTAGCTCACGAAAGCTTATGCTCTAATAAATTTCTTAGTCTCTAAGGTGCCACCCGTACTCCTTTTCCCTTTACATCTGTGGAGATCATCTCTGATAACCAAGCACTCAGCCTGCGGTATGGCATGTGACGTTGTACTCTATACATTTATGGAAATATGCTTATGAGTGTGGATATGATGTAACTGGAATATGCTTTATGCAACAGGTCTCTTGTAAGGTATCATTACAAAGCTTATAATCTACTGAGTGTGGTCATCCTATTTGTATGTATGAATCATTCTTGTATCTAAAATTAGAAATATGAAGTATTATTCTGAAGTCCTATTGTAATTGCGCAAAGCGTGGGCCATCAATGGTGGCTTGGAATCTTGATGGCTCCCATTAACTAGGACAATTGGTTGTAGATGGCTCTGTTTACTTGCAAAACTTCCTGGGTACATGCAGGTAAGCACTGGAAGAATGAAGGCTGGGATCTCACAGGACATGTGACCGTGTCACCTGATACTGGAATCCATCTTAAACCTGGTGCTTTTCCATTTAGAAGGAGGGGTGGGAACCCAGAGAGAGACAAAGGATTCCTGCCTTGTGCCAAAGCTATAAAATGGGGTGGAACAGAACAAAGGGGTCCCAGTCATGTGGAATCCCCTGCTTTTCACCTAAGATGCCTGCTGAAACTAACAAGGTCTGTACCAGGGGAAAGGACTGAACCTAGACTAGGAAAGAGTCCAGTCTGTGAAAGAAGTTTATTGGAACATCTCTGAGGGTGAGATTTACCTGTATTCAGTTTCTTAGTGTATTAGGTTTAGACTTGGATGTTTTGTTTTATTTTGCTTGGTAACTTACTTTGTTCTGTCTGTTATTACTTGAAACCACTTAAATTCTACTTTTGATACTTAATAAAATCACTTTTGTTGATTAATTAACCCAGAGTAAGTGATTAGTACCTGGGGGAGCAAACAGCATCTCTCTCTATCAATGTTCTAGAGGGCGGACAGTTTGAGTTTACCCTGTATACACTTTATACATAATAAAACAGATTTATTTGAGGTTTAGACCCCATTGGGAACTGGGTGTCTGGGTGCTGGAGATAGGTGACCTGCTGTCAAGGTTCCTTCCCCACTCTGAACTCTAGGGTACAGATGTGGGGACCTGCATGAAAAAAGCCCTAAGCTTATTTTTACCAGCTTAGGTTAAAACTTCCCCAAGGTACAAACTATTTTACCTTTTGTCCCTGGACTTTATTGCTGCCACCACCAAACATCTAACAAACATAACAGGGAAAGAGCCCACTTGGAAACATCTTTCCCCCAAAAATCCCCCCAAACCCTACACCCCCTTTCCTGGGTAGGGCTTGATAAAAATCCTCCCCAATTTGCATAGGTGAACACAGACCCAAACCCTTGGATCTTAAGAAAAATGAAAAAGCAATCAGGTTCTTAAAAGAAGAATTTTAATTAAAGTAAAAGAATCACCTCTGTAAAATCAGGATGGTAAATACCTTACAGGGTAATCAGATTCCAAACATAGAGAATCCCTCTAGGCTAAACCTTAAGTTACAAAAACAGGAATATACATTCCATTCAGCACAACTTATTTTATCAGCCATTTAAACAAAACAGAATCTAACGCATATCTAACTAGATTGCTTACTGACTTTTTACAGGAGTTCTGACCTGCATTCCTGCTCTGGTCCCGGCAAAAGCAACAGACAGAACCCTTTGTTCCCCCCCTCCAGCTTTGAAAGTATCTTGTCTCCTCATTGGTCATTTTGGTCAGGTGCCAGGGAGGTTGTCTTAGCTTCTTAACTCTTTACAGGTGAAAGGGGTTTTCCTCTGGCCAGGAGGGATTTAAAGGTGTTTACCCTTCCCTTTATATTTATGACACCTGCTAAGCAGTTTTTGGTTAAAGTCTGCAGCTTTGAGGGTGTTGAAGAGACCCGGGTCTGTGTTCGCAGTTGGCTCGGGTATCTGTTTTAACAAGGCAGGGTTCTGAAGTCCCAGGCTGGCAAAGAAAATGGGCTCAAAGGTAGTCACATCAGTCACTCAGCACATCAGGTGACAGTCCCAAGGGGGTCTCTGTGACCAAACCTATCACATGGCACTTATCACATGGTCCAGCGCTCTCTGGAATTTCCCCTTCCCCTCAGTTGTATGACCAAACTACTGCATGTAGCTGCATCTAACATTAAATACCTGTTTTGTGCTCAGTGCTCTTCTAACTGTCCTCAGCTGGTTACTCTTCCTTTGGATGGCCACTACATTATTCTGGCATATTTCTGCTACAATTATTCCTTTCATTTTTTACAGTGCAAATATTTGTAATAAAAATAAATATAAAGTGAGGACTGTACACTTTGTATTCTGTCAGGGTTCAGAGTAGCAGCTGTGCTAGTCTGTATCCACAAAAAGAAAAGGAGGACTTGTGGCACCTTAGAGACTAACAAATTTATTTGAGCTTAAGCTTTCATGAGCTACAGCTCACTTCATCAGATGCATTCAGTGGAAAATACAGTGGGGAGATTAATGTACACAGGGAACATGAAACAATGGGTGTTACTATACACACTATAACGAGCGTGATCAGGTAAGGTGAGCTATTACCAGCAGGAGAGAGGGGGGGGAAAATAACCTTTTGTAGTGATAATCAAAGTGGGCCATTTCCAGCAGTTGACAAGAATGTCCCAGAATGTTCTTGTCAACTGCTGGAAATGGCTCACCTTGATTATCACTACAAAAGGTTGTTTTCCCCCTCCGCTCTCCTGCTGGTAATAGCTCACTTTACCTGATCACTCTCGTTACAGTGTGTATGGTAACACCCATTGTTTCATGTTCTCTGTGTATATAAATCTCCCCACTGTATTTTCCACTGCATGCATCCGATGAAGTGAGCTGTAGCTCATGAAAGCTTATGCTCAAATAAATTTGTTAGTCTCTAAGGTGCCACAAGTTCTCCTTTTCTTTTTGTATTCTGTGTTGTAATTGAAATCAATATATTTGAAAATGTAGAAAACATACAAAATATTTAAATAAATGGTATTCTATTATTAACAGTGTGATTAATTGTGCGATTAATCACGATTAATTTTTTTAATCGCTTGACAGCCCTAGTATTCACCATTGTGGACAGGATCCACACCAAGGGCAATGGGGAGTGTTTAACTCTAACAACTGTGCTCTGACCACGCAATAGTTATGCTAAGGAGGGTGCTCGCATTGGGAAACAGTCTGGCCAAGTTGATCTGCTGGGGTTTTGGGGAGTGGAAATTCCCCAAGAAGGACAAAGAGATAGGGGTGACTAAGCTGGGGGTTATAAATGGACTGCTGGGGGAGGCTGGAGAGGCACACATAGGGATTTTGGACAACAGAGGGGAAGGGGAAGGGGATGGGCCAGCCCTAGGGGGTGAGCGGGAGGAGAGATGGATCCATGTTTCAGAACCCAAGCCCCCACGGGGGGAGGGGGGCAGAAGGGAGCACCACCCAGCCCTGGCCCGCCCCATCCCCAGCTCTGCTCCAGCCCCGCCCCCCGCCGCAGACCCAGCTCCCAGCCGTGCACCTATCTTCGTCCCCAGCCTCGGCCGTTGGCTGTGGCTCTGGACCCAGACTTGCCCAGCTGCAGCCCCATCCTTGGCCCCCTTACACCTGTCTGCATCCATTTTCCTCCCCTCCCCCAGGAGCCTTGGTCCTGCTCCTGGCCCTGGCTTGGGGGAAGGGTGGGGGAGGGAGGCACGAACACGAGGACAGGGGTGGGGTGACCCTCAAAAGTTTGGAGGGGCTGGGCAGGGGGCTGCATGGTCAGAGCTCTCAGGATGGGGTGCTGAATAGAGGCTATGTGCCCTGAGCGTGTGCCAAGGGACTGCAATGTCTGAGCTCTGTTCAGACTCTCCAGGCTCAAAAGACCTGGGACAGCAGTTTAGGGAGAGGCCGCAAGGGGCAGAAGGGGGTGCTCGACTGGACCAGCGCCACGGACAGACGCACAGCCAGGGGATGGAATAGATTGCAGATCAAACTTCTCCCACTTCACCCTCTGCCAATGCCCCTCACCAGCCTGCCCAGGGGGACCTGCTCTGGGCAAAGAGGGGCAGGCCCGACTATGCTGCTCTGCTGAGGCTGCCAAGGACAGACGGTTAGCACAGATGGTGTTGGAGCTTTTGAGATGGGGACTCCTGTGAGGCAGGAGCTGGGCTGGGACCCACCCGGGACCCACCCAGTGGGAACAACGAGGGTGATGGCACCAGCTGCTCCTTGGCTCATTAAACTCCTCTAGGTGGTGCCATGTCCCCGCTGCCCCCTCCCGGGGTCTAACAGCAGCCTGGGCTCAATCTCCCTCTCTCTGCAGGTTTCCAGGAGCTGGACCGAGCCCAGAAGTTCAGCGGCGTCACCCTGGTGGCTGCAGGACAGAGCTTCCCCCACACGGGGTGGGTACGTGTGTTATGCTCCACACTCCCGCCTGCTGGCAGAAGCGGGACAAAGGAGTGCCAGAAACAAGTTGTCAGCTCAGGGTACAGCAGGGGCTCTGTACTCCAGCACTCGATCCACCCCTGGGGACAGCTCTCGCCTGCATCCTGGTGTATGTTGCACAGTGTGCAGCACCCCCTGGGAACAAGTGATGGGTTTGTAGGCAGCACTCTCTTGCCTTCAGCTTTCCCCAGGCACGCTCCCCCACCGTCCGTCAACTGCTCTGGGGGTGGCTGAGCCTTCTGCTACCAGGTGCTCTCTCATCAGGGTTCAGCTTCATAAACTAGGGCAGGGGCTGGGCTTGGCCACCCACACAAAAATGGGCACAGACACACCATCTATAGCCATATTATGTGGGGGGACCAAAGCCCCTTCTTGTCCAAACAGGTAAATGGCTACGCAGGTGGTGTCGGAGAGAAGGCTTTGGATTCTTTGACCATGGGATGGTGTTCCAAGAAGGAGGAGTGCTAGACAGAGATGGGCTCCACCTAACGAAGAGAGGGAACAGCAACTTTGCAAGCAGGCTGGTTAACCTAGTGAGGAGGGCTTTAAAGTAGGTTCACCAGGGGAAGGAGACCAAAGCCCTGAGGTAAGTGGGGAAGTGGGATACCGGGAGGAAGCACACGCAGGAGAGCGCAAGAGGGGAGGGCTCCTGCTTCATACTGAGAAAGCAGGACAATCAGTGACTTACCTTAAGTGCCTATACACAAATGTAAGAAGCCTGGGAAACAAACAGGGAGAACCGGAAGTCCTGGCACAGTCAAGGAATTATGGTGTGATTGGAATAACAGACACTTGGTGGCATAACTCACATGACTGGAGTACTGTCATGGATGGATATAAACTGTTCAGGAAGGACAGGCAGGGCAGAAAAGGTGGGGGAGTTGCATTGTATGTAAGAGAGCAGTATGACTGCTCAGAGCTCCGCTATGAAACTGTAGAAAAACCTGAGTCTCTGGATTAAGTTTAGAAGTGTGAGCAACAAGGGTGGTGTCGTGGTGGGAGTCTACTATAGACCACCGGACCAGGGGGATGAGGTGGATGAGGCTTTCTTCTGGCAACTAACGGAAGTTACTAGATCGCAGGCCCTGGCTCTCACGGGAGACTTCAATCACCCTGATATCTGCTGGGAGAGCAATTCAGCGATGCACAGACAATCCAGGAAGTTTTTGGAAAGTGTAGGGGACAATTTCCTGGTGCAAGTGCTGGAAGAACCAACTAGGGGCAGAGCTCTTCTTGACCTGCTGCTCACAAACCGGGAAGAATTAGTAGGGGAAGCAAAAGTGGATGGGAACCTGGGAGGCAGTGACCATGATATGGTCGAGTTCAGGATCCTGACACAAGGAAGAAAGGAGAGCAGCAGAATACGGACCCTGGACTTCAGAAAAGCAGACTTTGACTCCCTCAGGGAACTGATGGGCTGGATCCCCTGGGAGAATAATATGAGGGGGAAAGGAGTCCAGGAGAGCTGGCTGTATTTTCAAGAATCCTTATTGAGGTTACAGGGACAAACCATCCCAATGTGTAGAAAGAATAGTAAATATGGCAGGGGACTAGCTTGGCTTAACAGTGAAATTTTCAGTGAGCTTAAACACAAAAAGGAAGCTTACAAGAAGTGGAAGATTGGACAAATGACCAGGGAGGAGTATAAAAATATTGCTCAGGCATGCAGGAGTGAAATCAGGAAGGCCAAATCACACTTGGAGTTGCAGCTAGCAAGAGATGTTAAGAGTAACAAGAAGGGTTTCTTCAGGTATGTTAGCAACAAGAAGAAAGTCAAGGAAAGTGTGGGCCCCTTACTGAATGAGGGAAGCAACCTAGTGACAGAGGAGGTGGAAAAAGCTAATGTACTCAATGCTTTTTTTACCTCTGTCTTCATGAACAAGGTGAGCGCTCGGACTACTGCACTGGGTAGCACAGCATGGGGAAGAGGTGACCAGCCCTCTGTGGAGAAAGAAGTGTTTCGGGACTATTTAGAAAAGCTGGATGAGCACAAGTCCATGGGCCTGGATGCGCTGCATCCGAGAGTGCTAAAGGAGTTGGCGGATGTGATTGCAGAGCCATTGGCCACTATCTTTGAAAATTCATGGTCATTGGGGGAGGTCCCGGACGACTGGAAAAAGGCTAATGTAGTGCCCATCTTTAAAAAAGGGAAGAAGGAGGATCTGGGGAACTACAGGCCAGTCAGCATCACCTCAGTCCCTGGAAAAATCATGGAGCAGGTCCTCAAGGAATCAATTCTGAAGCACTTAGAGGAGAGGAAAGTGATCAAGAACAGTCAGCATGGATTCACCAAGGGCAAGTCATGCCTGACTAATCTAATTGCCTTCTATGACGAGATAACTGGCTCTGTGGATGAGGGGAAAGCAGTGGATGTGTTATTCCTTGACTTTAGCAAAGCTTTTGACATGATCTCCCATATTATACTTGCCAGCAAGTTAAAGAAGTATGGGCTGGATGAATGGACTATAAGGTGGATAGAAAGCTGGCTAGATCGTCGGGCTCAACAGGTAGTGATCAATGGCTCCATGTCTAGTTGGCAGCAGGTATCCAGTAAGTGTGGTCTGCATTCTTTGTTCCTCGATGTACATTTACATTTGGCCATATTAAAACACACTTTGTTTGCTTGCACCCTGTGTACCAAGTGACCGAGAGTGCTCTGTATCAGTGACCTGTCCTTTTCATTATTTACTGTTCCTCCAATATTTGTATCATCTGCAAACTATATCAGTTATGATTTTTTGCCATCTTCCAAGTCATTGATAAAAATGTTAAATAGCATAGGGCCAAACTCCGATCCGTGTGAGACCCCACTGGAAACACACCCATCAATGAGGATTCCGTTTACAGTTACCTTTTGAGACCTGTCACCCAGCCAGTTTTCAATCCATTTAATGGGTGCCACCATGTTAATTTCGAACTGTTCTAGTTTCTTCATCAAAATGTTGTGTTAACAACTCAAATGCCTCACCAAATTCTAAGTATACTACATCAATGCTATTACCTTTATCAACCAAGCTTGTAGTCACATCAAAAAAAGATATCAAGTTAGTTTGAGCGGATCTATTTTCTATAAACCCATGCTATTGGCATTAATTCTATTACCCTCCTTTAATTCTTTATTGATTGAGTTGGATATCTACCATTCCATTATTTTGCCTGGGATTAATGCCAGTCTGACAGGCTTACAATTACCCAGGGTGTCCTATTTACTCTTTTAAAATACTGGCACAACATTAGCTTTCTTTCAATCCTCTGGAACTTTCCCAGTGTACTAAGACTTATTGAAAATCAGTATTAATGGTCAAGTAAGCTCCTCGGCCAGCTCTTTTAAAACTCCTGGATGCAAATTATCTGGATCTGATGCTTAAAAGTAGCTGCTGTTAACATCTTTCTTAGTCACCATTGGAACAGAAAGCATTTCTCACCATCATATAACATGAATACATTATCTGGCATTTTCCCAAATGGAAAACAGAAATATTTATTGAACACTTTGGCTTTTTCTACATTATTCTTGTCAGCTCTACCATTTTCACCTAGTAATAGACAAATACCATTGTTAGGTTTCCTTTTGTTCTGAATATTCTTAAAATGTGTTTGTACTGTCCTTAACTCAGCTGGCCATAGATAATCTCCTTGTGTCCTTTTGCTTCCCTTTGCAATTTTCTACAATTCCTAACATCTAATTTATATTTTCACCCATATGTTATGTATTGTATTTTTTATAGCTGCTTTCACTTCTCCTCTAAAACAGGTTGTTGCTTTTTGTTGTTCTGCAGAGCTCACAAGAGGAGGCAGAGCTGGGGGCGCTCACACCGCTTTCCCAGGGTCCCAACATTTCATTTCACTCGTCGATGGGTTCAGAGGTGCTTTATCCCATCCCTCACCTGTGTAGATGTCTCTCAGGATCTCTGGTTCCTCAAGGCCCTGGTCAGCTAGGACAAAGGGATCCTCTCCTCGCTCCAGGCAGGAGATGATGTCAACAGGTAAGGTCCCAGCCTGCCAAATGTCGCAGCATTCATTGTTCCATTATTTTAACCCCAGCCACCCTTCCCATGCTCACAAGGACACGTGATCCGCATAGCTGAGGAAATACCATGGAAGCCTTCTGGGGAGGCAAAGTGTCTGTGAGGGGAGTTGATGTGCCCCTGTTAAGACACCAGCACCTCTGTTAAATGCCTATGGACTCTCTATCTCCAACTCAGAGGGCTAAATCCAATCCCTGCACTACCACTACTGTCCCCCCCCCAGTCTGGGGGCAAGTTACAATGGGGGGGCAAGCTAATGGGGAGGACATGTGACCACCCCACGTGTCTCCCCTGCCAAGTGGCACCCCCACTCCAGCCCGGGCTGCCCTGTTCTCCCTGCCCCACGTTACCTGCAAGGAGGGGCCCTGGGGGGGTTCTGTCCTTCTCTCCCTGTGCCTCCCTTCCTCTCCCCGGCAAGTTCAACCCACTCTCCCTGGCTGCCGGGCAGGGCGCGGGACAGAGCCGCTTCTGCCTGAGAGAGCCTGGCCGGGAGGCAGC
Source organism: Dermochelys coriacea (assembly GCF_009764565.3). Taxonomy (NCBI): domain Eukaryota; kingdom Metazoa; phylum Chordata; order Testudines; family Dermochelyidae; genus Dermochelys; species Dermochelys coriacea. Next base: position 10,100,062 of record NC_050073.1, on the reverse strand, counting down.
CGGGGCTTGGCTGTCGGCGGTGGGAGCGGGGCTCCAACTCGCTGGGCCCATCCCTGCAGCTGGGCCCGGATGAATTTTGTCTGCTGGTTGGATCATTAGCTTCCCCAGCCGGGGCTGGGTACTGATGGGGAGCATGATGCAGACCTCTTCAACCACCCACCAGCTCACCTGTCTTCTAGGTGTCCTTTATGGTAATTTATGCCACCACAGGACATGACAGTGGAATCTGCTTGGGGCAACAAACCAGTGTTCCCATTAATTTTTCGCATGCATTTGTGGAATGAATTTTGTTATGTGCACTAATATGGAGGTGATGTGTGAACTCCATATTGATACATATAACAAAATTCATATGATGGGTGTGGGGCCAAGGGGTTCGGAGTACAGGAGAGAGCTCAGGGGCTGGGGCAGAGAGTTGGGGTGTGGGGTGGCGGGTGAGGGCTCCTGCTGGGGGTGCGGGCTCTGGGGTGAGGCCAGGGATGAGGGGTTTGGGGTGCAGGCTGCCCCAGGGCTATGGTTGGGAGAGAGGACTTCCCTCAGCTCTCTCTCTCCTCACAGCAGCACCTGAGCTGGTGGGGGGGGGGGGGGAGAGTGCCTCTCCCCGCCATAGCAGCTCCAGGATTGGGGCTGCAGGATAGGTGCCTCTCCCCCGGCCGCAGTAGGTCTGGGCCAGAGCTGGGTTTGGGTGCTTCTCCCCTGGCTGCAGCAAGTCCAGGGCTGGGCTGGGTTTGGGCCACGCTAGAGGCACCCCTCCCCCAGCTGCGGCAGTCCAGGCTGGGCTGGGTTTGGGCTGGGGGAGAGGTGCCTCTCCCCCGGCCGTGGCAAGTCCGGGGCTGGGGAAGAGGCATCTCTCCTCGTTGCAGCCCTGAGGGCCTGCGTGGCGCTTAATAGTCTGCTGCACGGATGAGCAGATTAGAGGGAATTTAGGCAACAACTGGTCAGCGACAATGGTGGTTAATCACCCTATAGTCACTGACCCAACCATTTGTCCATCAGGTTTTGATTTGCCAAGGCACTTGTGGTCATCTCTGAACCAGTTTAGAACAAGACAGGGCAACAGCGCGGCCAATCTTTTTAAATAGAGTTTTTCTAATGACCCTCGAGGCAGCTGCGGTCAGCTTCAGACTGTCACATATCCTTGATGAGGGCTCACAGGCTTAATTTGACGGTTTGCTACTGTCTCTCCTCCTGGCTGATGATGAAGCCATCAAATGGCTGGGCACATTGTGCAAATGCTGATAATACTAATTATCCGAACCTGGGAAGAAGGGCAGACTGAGTCACAAGTGGGGTTGGAGCCATTATCATTTAAAGGGTCAGTCACCCTGTGGTGGGGACATTCTGCAAAACAGAAAAGCAGCAAGCAAACTGATCAAAAGAAATGCTGTTTTAAAAAGATGCATGACTAGCCAGAGGAACTCATTGTCACAAGCACTACCATTGAAGCCAAGAGCTTAACAGCCTTCAGTAAATGGAGAGGATAATTATATGGAGATTATGTCCATGGCTACAATGAAAATGATTTAAAAGTATTATAATGAGATAAAAACCCGCATTAGATCTGGTCAAAATTTTTCTAATTGAATGTTCTTTTTTGTCAGAAAATGCTGTTTAGTTGAAATCGAAACATTCAGTGGGAACTTTCACTTTTGACTGAATTTTGTATAGAAAAAATTGGAACAAAGCATTTTGATGATGTCAGAATGTTCTGGTTAGGTGTTATCAGAAAGGACCATTTCAATTTTTTGTTTCAAAACCACTTTTCATTTAGAACTTTTCTATTTTAATTTAAAAAAAAAAGAGAGGTTGAAATTGGAATAAAACATTTCATTTTATCAAAACATTCTGATTCACCTGAAAATGTTTGTTGCTGAAAATTTCACATAGAGGAAATTTTCTGGTTTTGTTTCAGTTCAGAACAAAAACAAATTTCAAAATCAGGACATTTTTCTTAGAATGTAAATTCCAGGTCCTACGCTGCTCTAACCCAGGTGACTAGGCAAAAGCCAAATCGTAACTGCCTGGGGTTAGGAAGAAATAGATTGTTCCATAATTGTCCACCATGGATTTTTTTTTCACCTTCCTCTGAAGCTGGTACCGGGCATTGTTAGAGACAAGATACTAGGCTATATGGACTGTGGGTCTGTTCCAGTGTGGTAGTTCCTATATTCCTAGGGGCTACAAACAACTAAGTGGCTGGGATAACATAAAGTGTGTAATTTCCTATGGGTGATCCAGAGACACATATGACCCATGGACCATCGTCTCCCTCAGAAAGAAATGCAATGGCACGCTAGGCACTATTGCTACAGATGTGACTGCTCCTACCGAACCCAGCGATGGCCTATTCCAACTCAATGAGAGGCAGGAATCACATCATGACTGAGTTTATCCTGGGATTTACAACCAATGGGAAAATGCAGGTTGTCCTTTTTCTGGTGTTCCTAGACACCTAGGCCTCATCATGCTGATCTGCACCAACAGGCACCTCCACACCCCCATGGACTTCTTCACTGGCAGCTTGTCCTTCTGGATCCTGGCTGACTTGCTGTTAGACTACAGGGGCATCTTGCTGGCTAGCTGGGCTGCCCAGTTCTTCTTCTCAGCTGGCTTGGCAGACATCTTCCTGGCGGTCATGGCCTACAGTTGCTACATGGCCACCTGCAACCCGCTGCACGATGCTACCACCATGTCCAAAGGGCTCTGCCTCCTGCTGGTAGTCTGGTCCTATGTGGGTGGCTTCCTCAATGCTGTGGCCCACACAGCCACACCTTCCGTTTGGACTTCTGTGGCTCCAGTGTCATCAACCATTTCTTCTGCGATGAGCCACCGCTGCTGGGCCTCTCCTGTGACTCCAGCTACACCTACCAGGCCATCCTCTTTGGCTTTGTCAGTGGCACTGTCATCGTCAGCATTCTCATTATCCTACGGCTACGTTGTAGCTGCCAGCCTATTCATCCGCTCAGCCAAGGGCCGGAGCAAGACCTTCTCCGCTGGTGCTGCCCACCGGGCCTCCATTGCCTTGTACTACGGTTCCCTCCTCTTCATGTAGATGAGGCCCAGCTTCAGCTACTTACTCGATCCGGACAAGGTGGCCTCCCTTCTTTACATGGTGCTAAACCCCTTGCTGAATCCAATCATCTACAGCCTGAGGAACAAGGACGTAAAGGAGGCCCTGAGAAAGGCCATCAGCAAAGGCAGGCTCCTTGTTAAACAAATGTCATGTGACACAGATGAACCAATAAAGACAAAGGCCTGATAGGCTGCTGCTGTCATCCTGGACATTACTGCCCCTGGCAGGTGATGTTCAAAGGCTGCCAGATGGGAGAAAATCAGAGCTACCCCCTTGCTTCCATAGTCACCAGTGTAACTGCAGGGACAGCAGGGAAGGGTGAGCATGGGACACAGAGCCTCTCAGCTCTGGGGCACTGATTCCAGACTGCCACCCCCCAGGGGTCGTGCCATGGGGCCAGAGCTAGCCCCCATGGGGGGGCGGGAAGGGAGTGCCACACCACACTTCCAGCCTAGCTCCGCCCCCATACCAGCTCCGCCCCAACTCCATTCATCCCCCAGTCTTGTTCTGCCTCCAGACCATATTTGCCCTCAGTCCCATTCCACCCCCAATCCTGCTGTGCCCCCAGCTCCAGCTCCACTCCACCCCCAGCCCAGCTCTGCCCTCATTCCCTCTCTGCCTCTAGACCAGCTCTGCCTCTAGCCCGAGCTCTTCTCCCACCCCTACTTCCTCCTTCAGCCCAAGTTCTCCTGCTGAGGTAGCCTTATAATGGAGTGGGGCCACAGACAGATTCCCTTATTGGTAATACAGGCGCATGACTGGAAAAGTTTATGCTCCACTATGGTACATAATACCTTACATGGGACCTTTGAGATGAATAACATGACAACACCGTGTGAGGTGTGGTTTTACTGTTATATATCAGGGAACCAATTGCCAACTGGCATTGTAGTGTTCCTAGGGCTACAGCTTGATTAGAATGTGGCAGCAGAGAGACTATCCTGGGGGTATACCCAGAGAGGAAGTGTCTAGATTGGAGTTCACTCTCTCTGGGCATCCAGTAACAGCAGGTAGGGTTGCCAATTTTGGTTGGGCATATTCCTGGAGGTTTCATCACATGAATAGTCAGCAGGTTGAAAACAAATAAAAGGAAGTATTTCTTCACACAATGCACAGTCAACCCGTGGAACTCCTTGCCAGAGGATATTGTGAAGGCCAAGGCTATAACAGGGTTCAAAAAAGAACTGGATAAATTCATGGAGGATAGATCCATCAATGGCTACTAGCCAGGATGGGCAGGAATGGTGTCTCTAGCCTCTGTTTGCCAGAAGCTGGGAATCAGTGACAAGGGAGGAATCACTTGATGATTACCTTTTCTGTTCATTCCCTCTGGGGTACCTGGCACTGGCCACTGTTGGAAAACAGGATCCTGGGTTAGATGGACCTTTGGTCTGACCCAGTATGGGCATTCTTATGTTCTTATATGACATAATATTTAATTAAAAGATTCATCTGGAGACTCTGGGACAATCCTGGAAGGGTGGCAACCCTAACAGCAGGAGACTGGGAAAGTCACAGAAAGGCAGGATACAGGCCTGCACAGAGCCTGTGGGGAAGCAATAGATACTGAGGGAGGAGGCCCTGCAGCCAGAGTGGAATAAGAAGGGGACTGTAGGGCAGCTCCCCCACATGGTTCTCAAGGGGGTAGCAACCTGAAACACTGTGGCAGCCCCAGGAACCTCAGACCCAAGGGATGAGCCTGGGGAAGGGATCTGTGTGGCTCGCCTGGATGTTAGGCTCAAAGGGAAGGAACTACAGTGCTTGCAAAGGGCGGGCATAGGGAGTACATCATGGGGAGTGTGTGGTGGGGCTGGTGGCCTAATTATTGTGCACAGGGGGGAAAATCTGCAAGCATGAAACAGGAGGGAACTGCTTCCTTCAGGCCCCACTGTGGAGGGGACCCCAAGTGCTGCCAGCCCCACGTGTACAAAAATCATGAGTCAGATACCACCCTGTGATGAATTCCCACTGGTTGAAATCCAATGGGGTTTCCCCATTCTGGTTTGGACCCTTCTCGCTGTGCCATTGTGATGGTTCCCCCCATCCCTGGGGTGCCACTTGGAACTGGGTTACCACTGAGCCAACCTGACCCTCCAGCCTGAGCTCCCTTTCACACTGTGGTGCTATAAGTTGCCTAGCTCTCCAAGTTTGCTCTTTCACAAGAATACACACAGATAGGGACACACCCAGCTGCAGCTTCACACAGATGCTGAGATCAGTTCTGCATGGGAAGGTTCAGCGAAAGCACTTCCCAGTTGCTAAGGCACACACTCCTCTCTGGAGTGTAAACCCAAAATTATACCATCTTGCGCTGCACAGAGAACTGTAGAGCGTAAGCTCATTAAATGTGCATCTCCCTCAATATGGAGGAAGATATGCAACAGCTTTTTGCCCCCCAGTTATGACTTCCTTGCACTGTTTTTATACAAAACAAAAACAAGTTTATTAACTACAAAAGATAGATCAAATCAGTTTGCCTTAGTAAATAAACAAAACCGCAAACTGAGCTTAACACACTAGATGGGTAGGATATAAATTAGCAAATTCTAACCCTGAGTGAGATTCTTAAGGCACAAGCTATCTTGGCTTTCCCAGGTTTTCATATACAGGCTAAAAATCCGTCTAGTTTGGGACCATCACTTCCCACAGTTAAGTCCTTGTTCTTCAGGTGTTTCCAGGTGTGTTGTTGTAGGGAGAGTGAGATACCATCATGATGTCATTGTCCCCCTTTTATATCTTCTTCCCACTTGACGGAAAGCTCTTTTGCTGTGTCCTAGGTCAAGCAGTTCCCATTGTGCAGTGCTATTGTAACCCACACACCTTCTGGGTGTGGTGTTCTGTTCCATCTAGTGGCACTGAGATCACTTAAAGAGAGAAATATAAAATGAGTCTGCTTTACAGCTTTAGCTAACAGCTAGTTGGCTTTTAGCTCATGCTGTAGAGGCTCATGCACTAATCTCCAGAGGTCCCCGGTTTGATCCTGCCCAAAGACTGGGGTGTGCTGGCGTTACGTTATCTCTGAGAGGTTTCTGTGGTACACAGTTCCTGGGATAATGCTTGTGTGTATCTCCTCAATAAGCCATTAACACTGTCTGGCCTTTTTACTGTTGTACCTGAAAGGCTGCTCGTGGGTGTTTTCAATCTTACAACACGTTTCAGTAACACATACATAGCCAAACTTCATAACTTTACACAAGATGATAGCACATACAATCCAACAAGATGAAGACTTTTAGAATGATACCTCACAAGGCATACTTTGTATGAAACATATCCTAGTTACGTGACAGTGGTTAATAATGGAGTGCCAGGGTGTCACCCCTTGCCCCCAAGAACATCGGCTTAAAAATCAGGAGATTTTTCTAAAATAATACATTTGTGTGGGTGGTGGAGGAGGGCTTCTGGTTTTTGGAGCTCTGGGGAAAGCCTCAATGGGCTAAATGCAGCAATCTTATACACATGCACAGCTGTCTTTCCCACTAGACTCCCTTTCCCCTACACTACCCCCAGGGTGGAAGAACTGCCATCTGATTCCCTTTCATCTTCCACCCCCATCACTCTCCCCAGTCTCCCATACCCCTCAGCATCTCCTTCCTCCCCCTTATACACCCCTGCACTGCCACAGTCAGCCTCTTGCTCCCCCTCACTCTCCCTATGCACCCTTTACGAGTCTCCAACGGTCATCCCAGGCCCTGTGTCCTAATAGTGTCTTGTCAGTGTCCTTCCTGAAGCAGAGTGGCAGCTATTAGGATATAGATATTCAGGCCTGTCTGTAAAGGCCTATACACTAAGAATGTAGGTGTATTCTTATCACTTGGCTAGTTATAAAAGAAAGAATCAAAATCACTGTCTGCCGGTGTAAGAGCCTTCTCTTACTGCAACAGTCTGAGGCCCTGTTCTTAGGCTAAGGCCTTTGGCTAAGCAGCAGAGGCAGCCATAAGCTGGGAAGCGACCGGTCACATCCTCACATTCCAGCCTAGTCACATTGAAATAAGTTGCTATTGGGCTGTTAGGAATACACTCCTGTCCTGATAATGCCTATTGCCTCCAGAGAAAGGGAAGTGCCTAGAAGATGTAAAAGGAAACTTAGTTTGATAAAAAGAAAAGGAGTACTTGTGGCACCTTAGAGACTAACAAATTTATTAGAGCATAAGCTTTCGTGAGCTACAGCTCACTTCATCGGATGCAGTTTGATAGCATCCTGTCTGGCAAGAACTCACTTATCAATAGCTGGGATGTGAAATCCTCACTTCTGTATTGTTTTGTCATTATAGTTCCCACTTTGCTATTGTTTGTCTGTATAATCTCTGTCTGGTTCTGTGATTGTTTCTGTCTGATGTATAATTAATTTTGCTGGGTGTAAACTAATTAAGGAGGTGGGATATAATTGGTTAAATAATCACGTTACAATATGTTAGGATTGGTTAGTCAAATTTCAGTAAAATGATTGGTTAAGGTATAGCTAAGCAGAACTCAAGTTTTACTATATAGTCTGCAGTCAATCAGGAAGTGAGTGGGTGGGTGAAATGGGAACAGGGAATGGGGGTGGGGAAATTGGACTAATGTTTGGCTAAGGGCAGGAATGGGAACAGGGACACAGGAGTAAGGCTCTGTGATGTCAGAGCTGGGAAGGGGGATACTAAGGAAGGAAACTGGAATTATGCTTGCTGGAAGTTCACCCCAATAAACATCAAATTGTTTGCACCTTTGGACTTCAGGTATTGTTGCTCTCTTTTCATGCAAGAAGGACCAGGGAAGTAAGTGGGTGAAGGAATAAGCCCCCTAACAGCAGCCATTTTGACTGTGGGCATGGCCTCAGTCTCTCTAGCTATCGGTGGGGGAGGGATAGCTCAGTGGTTTGAGCATTGGCCTGCTAAACTCAGCATTGTGAGTTCAATCCGTGAGGGGCCATTTAGGGATCAGGGGCAAAATTGGGAATTGGTCCTGCTTTGAGCAGGGGGTTGGACTAGCTGAGGTCCCTTCCAACCCTGATATTCTATGATCTCATTTTAAAGAGTGGGAGGTGGCAGCCATCTTTACAAAAGGCCACCCCACTTCCACATGCAGCTGGGCTGTAGGAAAATGGCCATCCTGCCCCCTTTGGCCCTGTTGGCAGGAATGGGCAAGGGTGGCCATTTTGAATAAGGAAAAATTGGTGAGTTGGACAGCCTTTTCTGGCATTTTTGTGAGACAGGTTAAACACCCACCCCTGCATTGTGGTGGTCATGATAGAATCATGAGAGTTGGCAACACTGAGACCATAGATGACAAGAGCGAATCCTGGCTGGCGGGATAGACAGACCAATGCCTAATTCCTTTTAATTAAGGGATGGGTTACCCAGGTTACTAGTCCTGAGGCACCAATGGAGAATGGATACCCATGTGCCCCTATATTGGACTTCCCTTAGGGGCCTAGTTAGGAGCTGCTGTTAAGCTCTTATTGTAGCTATCTGAGACATTGTATTCTGCTGTCTTCTCTTCCCACCATAGAATCATAGAATCATAGAATATCAGGGTTGGAAGGGACCCCAGAAGGTCATCTAGTCCAACTCCCTGCTCAAAGCAGGACCAAGTCCCAGTTAAATCATCCTAGCCAGGGCTTTGTCAAGCCTGACCTTAAAAACCTCTAAGGAAGGAGATTCTACCACCTCCCTAGGTAACGCATTCCAGTGTTTCACCACCCTCTTAGTGAAAAAGTTTTTCCTAATATCCAATCTAACCCTCCCCCATTGCAACTTGAGACCATTACTCCTCGTTCTGTCATCTGCTACCATTGAGAACAGTCTAGAGCCATCCTCTTTGAAACCCCCTTTCAGGTAGTTGAAAGCAGCTATCAAATCCCCCCTCATTCTTCTCTTCTGCAGACTAAACAATCCCAGCTCCCTCAGCCTCTCCTCATAAGTCATGTGCTCTAGACCCCTAATCATTTTTGTTGCCCTTCGCTGTACTCTTTCCAATTTATCCACATCCTTCTTGTAGTGTGGGGCCCAAAACTGGACACAGTACTCCAGATGAGGCCTCACCAGTGTCGAATAGAGGGGAACGATCACGTCCCTCGATCTGCTCGCTATGCCCCTACTTATACATCCCAAAATGCCATTGGCCTTCTTGGCAACAAGGGCACACTGCTGACTCATATCCAGCTTCTCGTCCACTGTCACCCCTAGGTCCTTTTCCGCAGAACTGCTGCCGAGCCATTCGGTCCCTAGTCTGTAGCGGTGCATTGGATTCTTCCATCCTAAGTGCAGGACCCTGCACTTATCCTTATTGAACCTCATTAGATTTCTTTTGGCCCAATCCTCCAATTTGTCTAGGTCCTTCTGTATCCTATCCCTCCCCTCCAGCGTATCTACCACTCCTCCCAGTTTAGTATCATCCGCAAATTTGCTGAGAGTGCAATCCACACCATCCTCCAGATCATTTATGAAGATATTGAACAAAACGGGCCCCAGGACCGACCCCTGGGGCACTCCACTTGACACCGGCTGCCAACTAGACATGGAGCCATTGATCACTACCCGTTGAGCCCGACAATCTAGCCAGCTTTCTACCCACCTTATAGTGCATTCATCCGGCCCATACTTCCTTAACTTGCTGACAAGAATGCTGTGGGAGACCGTGTCAAAAGCTTTGCTAAAGTCAAGAAACAATACATCCACTGCTTTCCCTTCATCCACAGAACCAGTAATCTCATCATAAAAGGCGATTAGATTAGTCAGGCATGACCTTCCCTTGGTGAATCCATGCTGACTGTTCCTGATCACTTTCCTCTCCTCTAAGTGCTTCAGGATTGATTCTTTGAGGACCTGCTCCATGATTTTTCCAGGGACTGAGGTGAGGCTGACCGGCCTGTAGTTCCCAGGATCCTCCTTCTTCCCTTTTTTAAAGATGGGCACTACATTAGCCTTTTTCCAGTCATCCGGGACTTCCCCCGTTCGCCACGAGTTTTCAAAGATAATGGCCAAGGGCTCTGCAATCACAGCCGCCAATTCCTTCAGCACTCTCGGATGCAATTCGTCCGGCCCCATGGACTTGTGCACGTCCAGCTTTTCTAAATAGTCCCTAACCACCTCTATCTCTACAGAGGGCTGGCCATCTCTTCCCCATTTTGTGTTGCCCAGCACAGCAGTCTGGGAGCTGACCTTGTTAGTGAAAACAGAGGCAAAAAAAGCATTGAGTACATTAGCTTTTTCCACATCCTCTGTCACTAGCTTGCCTCCCTCATTCAGTAAGGGGCCCACACTTTCCTTGGCTTTCTTCTTGTTGCCAACATACCTGAAGAAACCCTTCTTGTTACTCTTGACATCTCTTGCTAGCTGCAGCTCCAGGTGCGATTTGGCCCTCCTGATATCTTTCCTACATGCCCGAGCAATATTTTTATACTCTTCCCTGGTCATATGTCCAACCTTCCACTTCTTGTAAGCTTCTTTTTTATGTTTAAGATCCGCTAGGATTTCACCATTAAGCCAAGCTGGTCGCCTGCCATATTTACTATTCTTTCGACTCATCGGGATGGTTTGTCCCTGTAACCTCAACAGGGATTCCTTGAAATACAGCCAGCTCTCCTGGACTCCCTTCCCTTTCATGTTAGTCCCCCAGGGGATCCTGGCCATCTGTTCCCTGAGGGAGTCAAAGTCTGCTTTCCTGAAGTCCAGGGTCCGTATCCTGCTGCTTACCTTTCTTCCCTGCGTCAGGATCCTGAACTCAACCAACTCATGGTCACTGCCTCCCAGATTCCCATCCACTTTTGCTTCCCCCACTAATTCTACCCGGTTTGTGAGCAGCAGGTCAAGAAAAGCGCTCCCCCTAGTTGGCTCCCCTAGCACTTGCACCAGGAAATTGTCCCCTACGCTTTCCAAAAACTTCCTGGATTGTCTATGCACCGCTGTATTGCTCTCCCAGCAGATATCAGGAAAATTAAAGTCACCCATGAGAATCAGGGCATGCGATCTAGTAGCTTCCGTGAGTTGCCGGAAGAAAGCCTCATCCACCTCATCCCCCTGGTCCGGTGGTCTATAGCAGACTCCCACCATGACATCACTCTTGTTGCACACACTTCTAAACTTAATCCAGAGACACTCAGGTTTTTCCACAGTTTCGTACCGGAGCTCTGAGCAGTCATACTGCTCCCTTACATACAGTGCTACTCCCCCACCTTTTCTGCCCTGCCTGTCCTTCCTGAACAGTTTATAACCATCCATGACTGTACTCCAGTCATGTGAGTTATCCCACCAAGTCTCTGTTATTCCAATCACGTCATAATTCCTTGACATCACCAGGACCTCCAGTTCTCCCTGCTTGTTTCCAAGGCTTTGTGCATTTGTATATAAGCACTTGAGATAACCTGTTGATCGCCCCTCATTCCCAGTATGAGGCAGGAGCCCTCCCCTCTCAGACATTCCTGCCTGTGCTTCCTCCCGGTATCCCGCTTTCCCACTTACCTCAGGGCTTTGGTCTCCTTCCCCCAGTGAACCTAGTTTAAAGCCCTCCTCACTAGGTTAGCCAGCCTGCTGGCAAAGATGTTCTTCCCTCTCTTCGTAAGATGGAGCCCGTCTCTGCCCAGCACTCCTCCTTCATGGAACACCATCCCATGGTCAAAGAATCCAAAGCCTTCTCTCCGACACCACCTGCGTAGCCATTCGTTGACCTCCACGATTCGACGGTCCCTACCCAGGCCTTTTCCTTCCACGGGGAGGATGGACGAGAACACCACTTGCGCCTCCAACTCCTTTATCCTTCTTCCCAGAGCCACGTAGTCCGCAGTGATCCGCTCAAGGTCATTCTTGGCAGTATCATTGGTGCCCACGTGGAGAAGCAGGAAGGGGTAGCGATCCGAGGGCTTGATGAGTCTCGGCAGTCTCTCCGTCACATCACGAATCTTAGCCCCTGGCAAGCAGCAGACTTCTCGGTTTTCCCGGTCAGGGCGGCAGATAGATGACTCAGTCCCCCGGAGGAGAGAGTCCCCGACCACCACCACCCGCCTTCTCCTCTTGGGAGTGGTGGTCGTGGAACCCCCAACCTCAGGACATCGCATCTCATGCCTCCCAACCAGCGGAGTCTCCTTCTGCTTTCTCCCCCCAGACATATCATCTGGTCCACTCTCCGCAATGGTACCTGTGGAGAGAACATGAAAGCGGTTAGTTACCTGTGTCTGTGTTACTGGAACCCGGACATTCCGCCTACCTCTTCTGGAGGTCACATGTTGCCAAGCTTCTTCACTGGCCTCTTGGCTCCTCTGTGCAACCTGCTCTATATCTTTAGAGCTTTGTGCCCCTAGAAGGCTATCCTGAGTTTGGTCCAGAAAATCCTCAGTCTCTCGTATACAACGCAGGGTCGTTACCTGTTGCTCCAGACCTTCAATCTTCTCTTCCAATATGGAGACCAGCTTGCACTTTGTACAGACAAAGTCGCTTCTGTCCTGTGGAAGAAAGACAAACATGGCACATCCAGTGCAGGTCACAGCAGCTGAACCCCCCCCTTCCATATCACCTACCTACTATGAGCTTCCTCAGAGATGTTGGCAAGATGTAAGCCTCACTGGGCTCACTCCAGGCGAACTCCCAGGCAAACTCCTGCTGTGAGCTGCTCTGCTGTCCCCGCTGCTCCGCTGGTTCGCTGCCGCTCAGCTGGTTCGCGAGGCTCTGGCTATTTTCAGAGTAGCAGCCGTGTTAGTCTGTATTCGCAAAAAGAAAAGGAGTACTTGTGGCAGCCCTAATAAAGAATCATTTCCCTCCAGCTGTGTGTGCACCTGCTTATTGGGGATACACTTCACGTTACAACCTATAGGCTTAGCTGATGATGTGCCTATGGACTGGCCTCTGAGCTCACAGTGTACAGGGGTGCTACTGTGTATCTGAAAGGTTTGGTGTTCCACAGCGCCCCTAGTGGGTGGAGTGAATTACACTGCTTTGGGAAGGATATGAAGAAAACCCCCTGGGTTAAGCATAGAAGGGTTACAACTCTGAAGAGAAGTGAGGAACAAGGAACTTAATATAGTTACTTAATTACTTCACAGCACTGCATGAATCCGATGAAGTGAGCTGTAGCTCACGAAAACTTATGCTCAAATAAATTTGTTAGTCTCTAAGGTGCCACAAGTACTCCTTTTCTTTTCACAGCAATACTATGAGTCTAGATAAAGGGAAGAAAGGCTGGTGCTGTGGTTAAGGCAAGGTGGGTTCAGTTCCCAGCTCTGCTAGATACTCCCTGTCTGATTTTTCAGCAAGTTACACTTTCCGTGCCTCAGTTCCTCATCTGTAAAATGGGGATAATTATCCTTCCTTTGTCTATTTAGATTGTATCCTCTAGGACTTTCCCATTATGGGTGTAAACTGCACTTTGCACGATGGGGCCTTGATCTAAGTCATAGAATCATAGAATATCAGGGTTGGAAGGGACCTCAGGAGGTCATCTAGTCCAACCCCCTGCTCAAAGCAGGACCAATCCCCAACTAAATCATCCCAGCCAGGGCTTTGTCAAGCCTGACCTTAAAAACCTCAAAGGAAGGTGTCATAAATATAAAGAAAAGAACAGGAGGACTTGTGGCACCTTAGAGACTAACAAATTTATTAGAGCATAAGCTTTCGTGAGCTACAGCTCACTTCATCGGATGCCACAAGTACTCCTTTTCTTTTTGCGAATACAGACTAACACGGCTGCTACTCTGAAACCTATAAATATAAAGGGAAGGGTAAACACCTTTAAATTCCTCCTGGCCAGAGGAAAAACCCTTTCACCTGTAAAGGGTTAAGAAGCTAAGATAACCTCGCTGGGACCTGACCAAAATGACCAATGAGGAGACAAGATACTTTCAAAGCTGAGCGGGGGTGGGGGGGAGAAACAAAGGGTCTGTGTCTGTCTCTGTGATGCTTTTGCCGGGGACAGAACAGGAATGGAGTCTTAGAACTTAGTAAGTAATCTACCTAGATATACTTTAGATTATGATTTCTTTAAATGGCTGAGAAAATAAGCTGTGCTGAATAGAATGGATATTCCTGTCTTTGTGTCTTGTTGTAACTTAAGGTTTTGCCTAGAGGGATTCTCTATGTTTTGAATCTAATTACCCTGTAAGGTATTTACCATTCTGATTTTACAGAGGTGATTCTTTTTATTTTTTCTTCTATTAAAATTCTTCTTTTAAGAGACTGAATGCTTTTTCATTGTTCTTAAGATCCAAGGGTTTGGGTCTGTGGTAACCTATGCAAATTGGTGAGGTTTTTTACCAAATCTTCCTCAGGCAGGGGGTGCAAGGTTTTGGTGAGGATTTTGGGGGAAAGACATTTCCAAACGGCTCTTTCCTAATAAAAAACCTGGTTAGACGTTTGGTGGTGGCAGCGAAAGTCCAAGGGCAAAAGGTAAAATAGTTTGTACCTTGGGGAAGTTTTAACCTAAGCTGGTAAATGTAAGCTTAGGAGGTTTTCATGCAGGTCCCCACATCTGTACCCTAGAGTTCAGAGTGAGGAAGGAATCTTGACAAAAGGAGATTACACTACCTCCCTAGGTAATGCATTCCAATGCTTCAGCACCCTCCTAGTGAAAAAGCTTTTCCTAATATCCAACCCAAACTTCCCCACTGCAACTTGAGACCATTGCTCCTTGTTCTGTCATCTGCCACCACTGAGAACAGTCTAGATCCATCCTCTTTGGAACCCCCTTTCAGGTAGTTGAAAGCAGCTATCAAGTCCCCTCTCATTCTTCTCTTCTGCAGACTAAACAGTTTCAGTTCCCTCAGCCTCTCCTCATAAGTAATGTGTTCCAGTCCCCTAATCATTTTTGTTGCCCTCTGCTGGGTGTTTTCCAATTTTTCCATATTCTTCTTGTAGTGTGGGGCCCAAAACTGGACACAGTACTCCAGATGAGGCCTCACCAGTGTCGAATAAAGGGAAACGATCACGTCCCTCGATCTGCTGGCAATGCCCCTACTTATACATCCCAAAATGCCATTGGCCTTCTTGGCAACAAGGGCACACTGTTGACTCATATCCAGCTTCTCGTCCACTCTAACCCCTAGGTCCTTTTCTGCAGAACTGCAGCCAAGCCATTCAGTCCCTACTCTGTAGCGGTGTATGGGATTCTTCTGTCCTAAGTGCAGGACTCTGCACTTGTCCTTGTTGAACCTCATCAGATTTCTTTTGGCCCAATCCTCTAATTTGTCTAGGGCCCTCTGTATCCTATCCCTACCCTTCAGTGTATCTACCTCTCCTCCCAGTTTAGTGTCATCTGCAAACTTGCTGAGGGTGCAATCCACACCATCCTCCAGATCATTAATGAAGATATTGAACAAAACTGGCCCCAGGACAACCCTTGGGGAACTCTGCTTGATACCAGCTGCCAACTAGACATGGAGCCATTGATCACTACCTATTGAGCCCGACGATCTAGCCATTCTGTACCCTTATAGTCCATTCATCCAGCCCATACATCTTTAACTTTAATGGTGAAATCCTAGCGGATCTTAAACATAAAAAAGAAGCTTACAAGAAGTGGAAGGTTGGACATATGACCAGGGAAGAGTATAAAAATATTGCTCGGGCATGTAGGAAAGATATCAGGAGGGCCAAATCGCACCTGGAGCTGCAGCTAGCAAGAGATGTCAAGAGTAACAAGAAGGGTTTCTTCAGGTATGTTGGCAACAAGAAGAAAGCCAAGGAAAGTGTGGGCCCCTTACTGAATGAGGGAGGCAAGCTAGTGACAGAGGATGTGGAAAAAGCTAATGTACTCAATGCTTTTTTTGCCTCTGTTTTCACTAACAAGGTCAGCTCCCAGACTGCTGTGCTGGGCAACACAAAATGGGGAAGAGATGGCCAGCCCCCTGTAGAGATAGAGGTGGTTAGGGACTATTTAGAAAAGCTGGACGTGCACAAGTCCATGGGGCCGGACGAATTGCATCCGAGAGTGCTGAAGGAATTGGCGGCTGTGATTGCAGAGCCCTTGGCCATTATCTTTGAAAACTCGTGGCGAACGGGGGAAGTCCCGGATGACTGGAAAAAGGCTAATGTAGTGCCCATCTTTAAAAAAGGGAAGAAGGAGGATCCTGGGAACTACAGGCCGGTCAGCCTCACCTCAGTCCCTGGAAAAATCATGGAGCAGGTCCTCAAAGAATCAATCCTGAAGCACTTAGAGGAGAGGAAAGTGATCAGGAACAGTCAGCATGGATTCACCAAGGGAAGGTCATGCGTGACTAATCTAATCGCCTTTTATGATGAGATTACTGGTTCTGTGGATGAAGGGAAAGCAGTGGATGTATTGTTTCTTGACTTTAGCAAAGCTTTTGACACGGTCTCCCACAGCATTCTTGTCAGCAAGTTAAGGAAGTATGGGCTGGATGAATGCACTATAAGGTGGGTAGAAAGCTGGCTAGATTGTCGGGCTCAACGGGTAGTGATCAATGGCTCCATGTCTAGTTGGCAGCCGGTATCAAGTGGAGTGCCCCAGGGGTCGGTCCTGGGGCCCGTTTTGTTCAATATCTTCATAAATGATCTGGAGGATGGTGTGGATTGCACTCTCAGCAAATTTGCGGATGATACTAAACTGGGAGGAGTGGTAGATACACTGGAGGGGAGGGATAGGATACAGAAGGACCTAGACAAATTGGAGGATTGGGCCAAAAGAAATCTAATGAGGTTCAATAAGGATAAATGCAGGGTCCTGCACTTAGGATGGAAGAATCCAATGCACCGCTACAGACTAGGGACCGAATGGCTCGGCAGCAGTTCTGCGGAAAAGGACCTAGGGGTGACAGTGGACGAGAAGCTGGATATGAGTCAGCAGTGTGCCCTTGTTGCCAAGAAGGCCAATGGCATTTTGGGTTGTATAAGTAGGGGCATAGCGAGCAGATCGAGGGACGTGATCGTTCCCCTCTATTCGACACTGGTGAGGCCTCATCTGGAGTACTGTGTCCAGTTTTGGGCCCCACACTACAGGAAGGATGTGGATAAATTGGAAAGAGTACAACGAAGGGCAACGAAAATGATTAGGGGTCTAGAGCACATGACTTATGAGGAGAGGCTGAGGGAGCTGGGATTGTTTAGTCTGCAGAAGAGAAGAATGAGGGGGGATTTGATAGCTGCTTTCAACTACCTGAAAGGGGGTTTCAAAGAGGATGGCTCTAGACTGTTCTCAATGGTAGCAGATGACAGAACGAGGAGTAATGGTCTCAAGTTGCAATGGGGGAGGTTTAGATTGGATATTAGGAAAAACTTTTTCACTAAGAGGGTGGTGAAACACTGGAATGCGTTACCTAGGGAGGTGGTAGAATCTCCTTCCTTAGAGGTTTTTAAGGTCAGGCTTGACAAAGCCCTAGCTGGGATGATTTAACTGGGACTTGGTCCTGCTTTGAGCAGGGGGTTGGACTAGATGACCTTCTGGGGTCCCTTCCAACCCTGATATTCTATGATTCTATGATTCTATGATTCTAACTTGCTGGCAAGAATACTGTGGGAGACTGTTTCAAAAACTTTGCTAAGTCAAAGAATATCACGTCCACTGCTTTCCCCTCATCCACAGAGCCAGTTATCTCGTCATAGAAGGCAATTAGATTAGTCAGGCATGACTTGCCCTTGGTGAATCCATGCTGACTGCTCCTGATCACTTTCCTCTCCTCTAAGTGCTTCAGAATTGATTCCTTGAGGACCTGCTCCATGATTTTTCCAGGGACTGAGGTGAGACTGACTGGCCTGTAGTTCCCCAGATCCTCCTTCTTCCCTTTTTTAAAGATGGGCACTGCATTAGCCTTTTTCCAGTCTTCCGGGACCTTCCCCGATGACCATGAGTTTTCAAAGATAGCGGCCAATGGCTATGCAATCACATCCGCCAACTCCTTTAGCACTCTCGGATGCAGCGCATCCAACCCCATGGACTTGTGCTCGTCCAGCTTTTCTAAATAGTCCCGAACCACTTCTTTCTCCACAGAGGGCTGGTCACCTCCTCCCCATGCTGTGCTGCCCAGTGCAGTAATCCGGGAGCTGACCTTGTTCATGAAGACAGAGGCAAAAAAAGCATTGAGTACATTGGCTTTTTTCACCTCCTCTGTCACTAGGTTGCCTCCCTCATTCAGTAAGGGACCCACACTTTTCTTGACTTTCTTCTTGTTGCTAACATACCTGAAGAAACCCTTCTTGTTACTCTTAACATCTCTTGCTAGCTGCAATTCCAAGTGTGATTTGGCCTTCCTGATTTCACTCCTGCATGCCTGAGCAATATTTTTATACTCCTCCCTGGTCATTTGTCCAATCTTCCACTTCTTGTAAGCTTCCTTTTTGTGTTTAAGCTCACTGAAAATTTCACTGTTAAGCCAAGTTGGTCGCCAGCCATATTTACTATTCTTTCTACACATTGGGATGGTTTGTCCCTGTAACCTCAATAAGGATTCTTGAAAATACAGCCAGCTCTCCTGGACTCCTTTCCCCCTCATATTATTCTCCCAGGGGATCCAGCCCATCAGTTCCCTGAGGGAGTCAAAGTCTGCTTTTCTGAAGTCCAGGGTCCGTATTCTGCTGCTCTCCTTTCTTCCTTGTGTCAGGATCCTGAACCTGACCATCTCATGATCACTGCCTTCCAGGTTCCCAACCACTTTTGCTTCCCCTACTAATTCTTTCCGGTTTGTGAGCAGCAAGTCAAGAAGAACTCTGCCCCTAGTTGGTTCTTCCAGCACTTGCACCAGGAAATTGTCCCCTACACTTTCCAAAAACTTCCTGGATTGTGTGTGCACCACTGTATTGCTCTCCCAGAAGATACTAGGGTGATTGAAGTCTCCCATGAGAACCAGGACCTGCGATCTAGTAACTTCCGTTGGTTGCTGGAAGGAAGCCTCGTCCACCTCATCCCCCTGGTCCGGTGGTCTAGGCACACAGAACTGGGAACTGGGCAAGTAGCTGTCCATGGGGCACACAGGATGGTAGAGTTCCCACTGCCAGAGACCTAGGGTCTCCAGTTCAGCCTTCTTGAGTGGGGCAAGTTCCTCATCCCTAAATCAATAACTAAGGACACCGCAGAGAACTCTTACTCAACTGTGTATTCAGACCCGCAGTTGCTGCTTCCATTCACTTGGATGCTGTGGCTCTCCCAAAGGCTTTCCTCAGTGCCTCTTTCACATCCTTGTTGCGCAGGCTGTAGATCATGGGGCTGTCCACAGTGTAAAATGAAGCACCCACCTTGTCCCACTCTGGAGTATGCTGGGAGCTGGGCCATGCGTACATGAAAAGGATGGAGCAGTAGCAGAGGGTGACAGAGACTAGATGGGCAGAGCAGGTGGAGAAGGCCCTGAGCCTGCCAGTGGCCGAGCGGATGCGCAAGATGGCCACCCCAATGGCTGTGTAGGAGCCCAGGATGAGAGCAGTGGTGGCCACCACGTTGCAGCCGATAACAGTGGCCAGGATGAGCTCATAGACCCGGGTGTCATCGCAAGCCATTTCACCAGTGGTGGTGCATCACAGAAATAGTGATTGATGGTGTTGTCCCCACAGAAACTCAGGGGGAAGGTGTTGCCTATGTGCATTATGGCGTTGGCAAAGCCAGCTGCATAGGAGCAGGCCACTAGCTGGAATCAGAGCTTCCTGGGCATGGTGGAGACATAAAGCAGTGGGTTGCAGATGGCCACATCACGGTCATAGGCCATGGCAGCCAGCAGGAAGCACTCACTATAGGCCAAGCCAGAGGAGAAGAAGAACTGGGCAGCACAGCCAGCATAAGATATGACCTTACTCTTGGTGATGCAGTCAGACAGGATCCAGGGGGTGTAGACCAAGAAGTACCAGATATCCAGAAAGGAGAAGCTGCTCACAAAGAAGTACATGGGAGTGTGTAGGCGTGGGTCCAGGAAGATCAATGTCATAAAGCCCAGATTCCCTATAAGTGTCAGACTGTAGGAGATGAGGAAGAGCACAAAGAGGGCCACCCGCAGGTGTGGCTCTGTCGTGAAATCCACAAGGATGAACTGTGTCACCAGGGTGTGGTTGCTTCCCTTCTCCGTGGTCTCCATAGGCATCACCTCGTGGGATGGGAAGGCAGAAGCATGTTAATACATGAGCCACTCAAGAAGCCATTCATGATATGCCCATTCCCCACCCCCAGCATGGAACAGAGAGTGGGGTGCGCATTGCAGTGGAGCTACCCCTACAAACTGTAGGGTCTGGGTCCAGAGTTTCCATCACAACCCCATATAGAGAGAGGCAAGTGCAGTTTAGATGATAAGGCAAGAGACTGAGAGCAAAGAGAGCTGGTTTCAGTTTCTGCTCCTGACTTACTGTGTCACTTGGGCAAGTCCTGGATTTGCCTCTTAGTGTCTCATTTGCCCCTCTGTAAATTGGGGGTATCAATGCACACTTCCCAGAGGTGTTCAGTTTAATTAATTCATGCTGTAGCATGCTTTGAAGATATTAAGGCCTTACCACAAATGATGGGGCTTCCCTCACATCCTAGTTTATCTCACTGTTAAGCAATTTTATCTGATAGCCAGCCTAAATCTTCTTTAACTGCTTCCTGCTACTCTTACCTATGGTCCCCCGTGTCACCCTCTGCAAATCCTTACCTCCTTGGTTTCCCCAGTCCCTCAGGAGTGCTCAGCCCCCGCAACCCCCATGGAAGCCAATGGGAACCACAAGTGTTCAGCACCTTTAAAAATTCATTCACCAAGGGTGAGATCCAGGATTCACTGAAGTCAATGTGAATTTTTCCACTTACATCAGTGCAGCCAGAATTTCACCCCAAATATTTCATGCCCCTACCTACGGTCTGATCCAACTCTGATTGAAATCAGTGGAAGCCTTTCTGTTGACTTCAGTGGGAGCTGGATAGGGGGCTTCGTCATCTCTTACCCATTCTGTACATATTTAAACTCTGGTAATCTTTCTTCAGAGGTCACTCCCTCCAGCCCCATAATCTTTTCTGAACTCTGCTTAGTCAGTCAACATCTTTCTGGTACCTAGGTCCCCAGAACTGAACCCAATATTCCAGAGACGGTCAAGCAAAAGCTATGGAAGCAGGAGACAATCCCATTAGTTTCCTCAGCTGTGCTCTCCTAAACTGGACATCTGTGGGGCATATGCATCCGTATTCCCTTTGACAATTCACCAACACATCTCTAATCTTAATAGTCACACATTTTAGGAACAGAAGATAATCTAATTTAATTTTCTGTATAATGCCAGCCATAGCATTTCAACTAGTTAATCCTGTGTTGAGCCCAATGCCTTGTGTTTGACTAAAGCATATCTTCCAGAAAGACCTCCAGTCTTGATCCGAAGACTTGAAGAATCCACCACTTCCCTTTGTAGCTTGTTGCAGTGGTTGTCGCCTGCATTAAATTAAAATTTGGTATATTTCTAATTTGAATAGGTCTGGACTTCATTTCCAGGCCTTGGTTCTTGTTCTGCTTTTTGTTGATTAAAAACCCCTTTAGTACCCAGAATTTTCTCCTCATGAAAGTACTTATACACTATAATCAAGTCAATCTGGAGTTTCTTTTTTGATAAACTGAACAGATTGAGCACCATTAACACCCCTGTAGTCAGAACAAAAAGGGGAGGGGGAGCTACTGGGTTTCAGATTTTGTAATAAGTCATATATACAGTGTCTTTATTAAGACCATGGTTTTTAGTGTCTGGCAAAATGATGAATTTAATTGGACAGTTTAATTTTAATTGGACAGTTTAGTCCAATAAAATTTATTACCTCACCCGCCTTGTCTCGCTAATATCCTGGGACTGACATGGCTACAACAACACTGAATCTCCCTCATTGGAAGACATTTTTCCCAGGCTTCAAATAATTTCTGTGGCTCTTCTCTGCACCCTCCTCAATTTTGTCAGCTGTGAGTATGTGCTCATATACAGTGGGAATGGGAGCTATGCAAGAATCAGGAGGTAAATCCTCAGCTGATGAAGTCAATGGAGTGATGACAGTTTACACAATCTCAGGATCTGCAGATAGACAGAGAATACTCACAACAAACTGTTCTGAATCAGTCTGTAGAAAATTCGGGGGGGGGGAAGTGTCTAGTAAACTAATAACTTTCTGAAAGTTGTGATCTGTTCTCAGAAGTTCTGCAAGCAGAAAACAGAAAAAATGTGATCAATTAGTTATGTGCTGCTAGTGGATTTCCTCCCTGCTGATTATTTCAGCCTGTGATGCTCCAGGGTGGTGTATCTGCTATCATCTCTAGTTGAGTTGTTCACACTCAACTAAACTCAAAAGCATCAGATCAGAATTTTACCATATTTTCCAAAAGAAATTCATGTCTGGGCTAGGAGATGTCAGCCCAATGTAAAATATTGTCAGAAAGCTACAAGGAAGCCAGAGCTTCTACGGAAAGTGTTGCTGCACATTATATACCCCTTGACATGTATATGTATCCACACACTATGTACTACCTCAAATGACCACTGGAGGCCACTTTTCTGCCATAGGATTATCTTGCAAGTGCCCTGTTAAAGTAGGGATGTACAAACTCATAAAAACAGCCAATTTCAGGATTAGCTTTCATCAGCATTTTGTAATCACACATTTCATTCCTCACCCTTAATTAAATGGTAACTTTCCCTGAGCTCTGCCCTCAACATAAGGAGAAAACATCTCTAGGTCACTGATGTCAGAGCTGGAAAGACCTAAGTCATCTTGTCCTATGCGCTGCATAACTCCACTGTAGGAGTGCTTTCTACAATACATGCTCCTGTGCAATCTAACACTGAGTGACTCAGATGTTGATGCTCTTGCCAGCTCAGTCCACAGCCAAATAGATTTTGCTGTTCAGAAATGTTTCCTGGTATCTTGCCTAAAGTTGGCTTTGGTCAGCCTCACTAAATAATTCCCAAACATTAGAACTGGTTGGAAAACAAGTCTCTCCCATGCAAAAAAAAAAATCATTTTATGGTAAAAAAATATTTTGTCCAAAACATGAAATAATTCAGTGAGAAAATGCCACTATAATTCCTCATGGGACATGTAGTTTGGGTGCACCATGCCCTCCTTCTCTTCTGAGAAGATTGTATAGTACTGAACATTGCTCTGTAGGATAGTCAACCAGAGCCCATGAAATGCATTTCTATGCAAATCAGAGTTGTGTGAAGAACTAATTTTCAGTTTATTGCTGATCCAAAATAATTTAAAAAAATTGTTTTGTGTAACCGAAAAAGCGGCATTCTTTTTGCTTCAGCTCAAACAAAATATTTTGGTCAACCCAAAATGAAATGTTTAATTTTGTTTGAGTTTTTAACCTTTAAAAAATTAAATAAAATTGAAATAAAATAAAAAACTAAGAGTAATTTTGAATTCAAGTAAAAACATTTCATTTTAAAAATGTTGAAACAAAACATTTAGACTTCTTTTTTTCCAACCAAAACAATTTAGCGAATTCAACACAAATTCACAAAACATTTTGATTGACCCCAATCTGCATTTTTTGGTGAAAAAAAACCCCGTGGCTGAAAAATTTTGCTCACGTCCAGTGAAAACTACACAGTAAGCCATACATACACAACATGGACTAATGGTTAGAATTAGCTACTACATCTAAGGCCACTGAAGTTCACAGCTATGTTAGTTAAGTGCCTCACACCCTCAATTGTGCCTTGACAGGAAAATGTATAGTACATGAAGGCTGAAACCATTACTAAAATACAGATTATAGAGGACACAGTTTACCATATAAAATGTTGAAGCCACTAAAAATCAGCTGGGTCATGATGACATTAAAAATAATGTCAGTATACAAAAGATGCTCTGATACGTTGTGAAATCTGAGAAATAGTGTATGAGGGATTAAAGACTGAATGCTAGAAACCCACAAAAGGGGCAGAGCTAAGATCATGTGTGGGCCAGATCTACAGCTGGTGTGAATTGACGTAGCCCTAGGCAGTAGTGTCTACAGCCATATGCATGTTATGCACGATTGGCAGCAGTGAGAAGCCCCAGCACAGGCCATGCTTCATGCCGCTACTCTTTGCTGCTGCCGTAGGGCCGGCTGCTGCACCAGAACTCTACCCCAGGGACCTGCCCAGCCTTGCCCCACTTCCAGCAGTCCATGTCCCCTCCCCGGATGGGGAGCGACACTGCACCTGTGCGGGCTGGACTGGAAGGTGGGGGCTGAACATGGTGTGGATAAGCAGGTAACATGCTGGGGCCAGTAGCTGCAGCAGGGATGGCCCCACAGGGATTGACAGTGTGTACCATGGGAAAAACTGGGGGCGCCCTGGTCCTTTGGAGGTCAGAGAGGATTTATTCCAGCTGAGGATCTGGCCCTATCTGCTTATCTAATAGCATTCCTCTTCATATTCATAAATTTGAAGGCCAGAAAGTCCACAGTGATCATCTGACCTCCATTATCACACAGGCCATAGAACTTCCCCGAGTTATTTTCCATTTGAACTAGAGGAGATCCTTCTGACAAATACCCAGTCTTGATTTAAACATTTCCGATAGTGGAGAAGACACCACAGCCCTTGGTAATTTGTTCCAGTGCTTAATTACTCTATTAAAAATTGTGCCTTATTTCTAGTCTGACTTTATCTAGCTTCAGCTTCCAGCCATTGGATCTTCTTAGACCTTTGTCTGCTAGACTAAGAGCCCTCTATTAACAGCTTTCTCTTCTCCACGTTGATTCTTAAACTGTGATCAAGTCACCCCTTTACCTTTTCTTCTTTTCAAAGAAAAGCTTTGTAGACAGCACCCACGAGCTAGTAATTTGCACGTTCTGCCAAACTCTTTGTTATATGAGCAAATAAATTTTGATCTCCCAGCTGCTCTTGGGACATGACCTGGGCATCAGAAATACCATTTCAGTTGTGACCCTACTCACTGGAGAAGGCAGGATACCATGAAGTTTAGGGGAAGATGGAGTCTTTGCTTTTACAAGAGCTGACCTGTGAAGAAGCACTTTTCTGCTCAGCAGCCAACACTGGAACTGCAGTGGGACGCTACGTGGGGGTTGTGGGAAGGATGTGCATCAGAGGAAACCTAGTGCTCTCTTCTGCCCCATGTCTGTGACCCGATGATCCAGCTGTAAGATCTCAGGGCTGGTTTTAAACACAACTTGGGTGTCCCAAGTTAGGGAAAAAGGCTAATACCCAAAACTGGGCATGGGCTGTGACTGTGTGCTGGATGGCAGCCAGGGGTGCATTCTGGGATCAACACTGGGGTCTGACTGGGTGGGTCCAGGCAGCAGTGTGTGAAGCACCACAGGGATCCCTGAATGTTTGCCATTCACAGCCATCTCCTGAGCGAAGGAGAGAAAGATTAAATCCATGTTTAGCCATCATGGTCGTAGGGTTAATCACCGGGCATGGGGTAGAGAAGGGAGGGGGCTAGACAATACCTCCTTCCTCATTCAAGCCAGAGATAGGGGGCAAATGGGATCCTGATCCTACCATTGCCTGGCATGGCCAGACTTACCTGTGGAAGAGAAGGTACATTTCCTGGCTGACTCCAGTGGGCTCCCACTTGATAGAAAACTTGAATGATTTATAGGAGGAGTTTGGTGAGTGGAGGAGATCTTCTCCCTAAAGGGCCTCTCCAGGCAGGGTGTCTCAGGCAGGTCCCTGTGGAACCAATTAGAACAGCACCTTGTTTCTGCTGTGGGCAGGTGGGAATACCCCTGGTATGCCGATGTGACCAGTTATTGCCGCCACCCCTGGTGGCATCCATGGTTGAAGGAGAAGGAGAGACAATGTCTCAGGGCTCTGCGTTATGCATGGAAACCAAAGGCCTTTATTGTACTGGCCTGCATCCAAAAGTGAGCACTGGCTCAATCAAAATGAGTCGTTCCAATTTTTGACTTTTTAAACATTTTATTACATAAAATACAAGCATTGAAATGAAACATCCTGGTGAAACAGAAGATCGAAATATGGTGACTTTCTAAATGAAATGTCATCAAAATTGCCATGTTTCACTTTCAACGAATTGGCATTCAACTAATGGATAAAAGTTCCATTTGAAAATTTCTAGTCTGTGCCTTAAGTATCTCATTGAATCAATGCCCTGCCATTGCAGGGGCCTCAGGGACTGGCAAATCTCGGTCCCGCCTGTTCTTTGCCTCTGACACAGTAGCTTAGTCTCCAGAGGACTGTAATACTTTGGTCTAATACAGGTTAATGACTTGCTTGTCCCATTACGGGGACCAGTACAGACCACAGTGAATGTCTCAATACAGACCACAGTACTGGTCCCATGACTTGTCTCAGTACAGAACCCAGTACTGGTCCAGTTCAGACTCCAGTACTGGTCCTATGATTGGTCCCAGTACAGACTTCAGTGCTACTCCCAGTACTTTTCCCAGTACTGGTCCCAGCACTGATCCCAGAATAGATCCCAGTACTGGACCCAATACAGGTCAAAGCACTGATCCCAGGACTGGTCCCAGGACTGATCCCTATATAGACTCCAGTAATGGTTCTGATTCTCTCTCTGTTTTACAGCTCATGAAATACCGCAGGATCAGCCGCATTGTGTTCATAATGATCATCACCAGACTGGTCAGCAGTTCAGGATCCATGTTTCAGGCAGAGAAGGCAGGCACATAGTTTACAAGGGCTGGTGAAAAATGGTGCAAAATGAACTCAGAAGCCCATGGAATGATGGGATAGAAAGAAATACATCATGGGATGGCGAGCATGGCCCCATGATACACTGCGATCTGTTCCCAGAGGTCCCAGTGGCAGAGGGTGGTGAATTACATAGTGGGGTAGCTACCCATGATGCAACGCTCTCTCCACAAACTTCTGAGTGACATAGTTAT
Source organism: Dermochelys coriacea (assembly GCF_009764565.3). NCBI lineage: Eukaryota > Metazoa > Chordata > Testudines > Dermochelyidae > Dermochelys > Dermochelys coriacea. The sequence goes on along the minus strand of NC_050073.1, from coordinate 10,073,261 downwards.
ATCGACCTAATCCCCCCAGATAGACAACACTATGTCGATGGCTGCTCACCTCTTCCCTTTACTGTGTTGCCCAAGACAGAAGTGTGGGAACTGACCTTCTCTGTGAAGACCGAGGCAAAAAATGCATTGAGTACTTCAGCTTTTTACACTTCATCTGTCACTAGGTTGCTTCCTCCATTCATTAAGGGTCCCACACTTTCCCTGACCTTTTTCTGGTTGCTAACATACCTGTAGAAACCCTTCTTGTTACCCTTCACATCCCTCACTAGCTGCAACTCCAGTTGTGTTTTGGTCTTCCTGATTACTACAGGCCAGTCAGCCTCACCTCAATCCCTGGAAAAATCATGGAGCAGGTCCTCAAGGAATCAATTCTGAAGCACTTAGAGGAGAGGAAAGTGATCAGGAACAGCTAGGATGGATTCACCAAGGCCAAGTCATGCCTGACTAATCTAATTGCCTTCTATGATGAGATAACTGGCTCTGTGGATGAGGGGAAAGCAGTGGACGTGTTATTCCTTGACTTTAGCAAAGCTTTTGATACGGTCTCCCACAGTATTCTTGCCAGCAAGTTAAAGAAGTGTGGGCTTGATGAATGGACTATAAGGTGGATAGAAAGCTGGCTAGATCGTCGGGCTCAATGGATAGTGATCAATGGCTCCATGTCTAGTTGGCAGCAGGTATCAAGCAGAGTGCCCCAAGGTTTGGTCCTGGGGCCAGTTTTGTTCAATATCTTCATTAATGATCTGGAGGATGGTGTGGACTGCACCCTGTGTCCAGTTTTGGGCCCCACACTACAAGAAGGATGTGGAAAAATTGGAAAGCACCCAGCGGAGGGCAACAAACATTATTAGGGGACTGGAACACATGACTTATGAGGAGAGGCTGAGGGAACTGGGATTGTTTAGTCTGCAGAAGAGAAGAATGAGGGGGGGATTTGATAGTTGCTTTCAACTATCTGAAAGGGGGTTCCAAAGAGGATGGATCTAGACTGTTCTCAGTGGTAGCAGATGACAGAACAAGGAGTCATGGTCTCAAGTTGCAGTGGGGGAAGTTTAGGTTGGATATTAGGAAAAACTTTTTCACTAGGAGGGTGGTGAAGCATGTTACCTCGGGAGGTGGTGGAATCTCCTTCCTTTGAGGTTTTTAAGGTCAGGCTTGACAAAGCCCTGGCTGGGATGATTTAGTTGGGGATTGGTCCTGCTTTGAGCAGGGGGTTGGACTAGATGACCTCCTGAGGTCCCTTCCAATCCTGATATTCTATGATTCTATGATTACACCCCTTGCATGATTGAGCAATATCTTTATACTCCTCCCTAGTCGTCTGCCCAAGCTTCCACTTCTTGTAAGCTTCCTTTTTGTGTTTAAGCTCACTGAAGATTTCACTATTAAGCCAAGCTGGTTGCCTGCCATATTTGCTATTCTTTCTGCACATCGGGATGGTTTGTTCCTGCGCCCCCAATAAGGCTTCTTTAAAATACAGCCAGCTTTCCTGGACTCCTTGCCCCCTCATATTAGCCTCCCAGGGGATCCTCCCCATCAGTTCCTTAAGGGAATCAAAGTCTGCTTTTCTGAAGTCCAGGGTCCATATTTTGCTACTCTCCTTTCTTCCTTTTGTGAGGATCCTGAACCCGACTATCTGATGGTCACTGCTGCCCAGGTTGCCACCCACGTCTACTTCCCCTACCAATTCTTCCCTGTTTGTAAGCAGCAGATCAAGATGAGAACGGCCCCTGGTTGGTTCCTCCAGTAGTTGCACCGGGAAGTTGTACCCAACACTCTCCAAAAACTTCCTGGATTGTCTGTGAACTGCTGTATTGCTCTCCCAGCAGATGTCAGGGTGATTGAAGTCCCACATAAGAACCAGCCCACTTATATGTTCTGGGAATGTGTCTACACTCATGTTTTTGGAAGAACTTAATTGCAGAGTTACTTTTTTCCTGTCAGATAAAATTGTGTTACAAGCTAAAAATGTAATTTTAAATCTAATGGATGTTAGTTGGAACCTGAATAAATCTGAAAAACATTGGCTAAGCAGAGCACTAGTAATTGCTAAAAGCATGTCAATCCAAAAAGTGACCAACAATTGAAGACTGGAACACAGATATCGTAAGCATGGCCACCATGGAAAGGACTTGTGTTCTGTAACAGACATACCCAAGAACAATTCTCAGAGATATGGGATGCTTTCCTGGAAATATCTGAATGATCCCTTATTTAATGAATGCTCGCACTCCTGCTTTCCCCTTTTCTCTACCCTCTTCCTTCCCTCCCCATCTCTATTCCCCTCCTCTGAACTTTGCTTCTATTCTTTAGGATAACTTAATACTTTTGCTGTAGCTAGTTGGATTTTTACAAACAAATTTTGTCTGTAAATTGTGTAATAGAAATAATTGACTCATATTTTAACCATTCATATTATATACATAATGAAATGTTTCAAGAATAGCTTAGGTTAGGTAGGAAATGGTTAATATATTATAAGTAGTTTAAATACAGTTTGTTTTTTCTATATATATATATTTTGAAAAAAATTAATACAAATTTAATAGAAAAATATAAGAACCAGCCTCAGTCCTTCTCCTTCCCCCCTGCCCCCCCCCCCAGTTTCAATAAGGGACCAACAGCCCCCTTACACTAAGCCTCGTTGCCAGATGTTGGGACTGGACAACAGGGAATGCATCACCCGATAATTGCCCTGTTCTGTTCATTTCCTGTGAGGATCTCGCACTGGCCACTGTCAGCAGACAGGAGACAGGGCTAGATGGGCCAATATGACTGTTCTTATGGTCTTATGTTATGGTAGCTAGGACTGAGAATGGCACCCATAGAGAACAGCCAAGCTGTTCTACTGGCATTTTCTCTTCAGCCAATAAAGACAACCCTCCTATCCCCCCAGGAAAGACTAGAACTTTCATGATGAAAAAGCATGATTCTTCTTGGGGCACTGGGAACTAGATTTGGGGCTTTGCACCTCTCAGTGACCAGCTGGTGACAACACATGACTCTTGTCCGATATCTCATGGCTGACCAGAAGGTGGCTGGAAGTCTCAGTTGGAGTAACTGGCTCCATTGTTGGCTGTGTGTCACCCCCAAGGAGCTCAGCCAGGTACCCGGAGCTCTGTACCCCGGTTGCTCAGGGAGAGGCACTGTCCCTGGGAGGGAGGCAAACCATGGGCAGACTCTGGGTCTGCCGGGCAACCAAGATGGAGAGAGGAGACAGTGACAGGGGGTGAATGGCAAGTAGCCTGCTTGGAGGAGGGGTAGTGTCTGAGAGAAATGAGGGAAAGGGCAGAGTCAAATGATTGACAAGTGATAGCGTGGGAAGAAGAGCTAGCCTGACCAATAAGAAGCGTGATGCTTGCCCCGGGAGCACAGTGGGAGGGGGGAAGCCATTTTGGAGGGGTCTGGAGTCAGCCACAGAAAGGGCAGGACTGGCTGTGTGGGGAGCTGGTGAGTCGATTCCTTCATGCAGGGTTCCCCCTGAGAACTAGCCTAGATTCATAGATTCATAGATACTAAGGTCAGAAGGGACCACTCTGATCATCTAGTCCGACCTCCTGCACAGCGCAGGCCACAGAATGTCACCCACCACTCCTATGAAAAACCTCACCCATGTCTGAGCTATTGAAGTCCTCAAATCATGGTTCAAAACTTCAAGGAGCAGAGAAGCCTCCCTCCAGTCAACCATGCCCCATGCTACAGAGGAAGGCAAAAAAACCTCCAGGGCCTCTCCAATCTGCCCTGGAGGAAAACTCCCTCCCGACCCCAAATATGGCAATCAGCCAAACCCTGAGCACATGGGCAAGATTCACCAGCCAGATACCCAGGAAAGAATTTTCTATAGTAAATCAGATCCCATCCATCTAATATCCCATCTCAGGGGATTTGGCCTATTTACCCTGAATATTTAAAGATCAATTACTTACCAAAATCCCATTATCCCATCATACCATCTCCTCCATAAACTTATCGAGTAGAATCTTAAAACCAGATAGATCTTTTGCCCCCACTGCTTCCCTTGGAAGGTTATTCCAAAACTTCACTCCTCTGATGGTTAAAAACCTTCGTCTGATTTCAAGTCTAAACTTCCTGGTGGCCAGTTTATACCCATTTGTTCTTGTGTCCACATTGGTGCTGAGCTTAAATAATTCCTCTCCCTCTCCTATATTTATCCCTCTGATATATTTATAGAGAGCAATCATATCTCCCCTCAACCTTCTTTTAGTTAGGCTAAACAAGCCAAGCTCCTTAAGTCTCCTTTCATAAGACAAGTTTTCCATTCCTCGGATCATCCTAGTAGCCCTTCTCTGTACCTGCTCCAGTTTGAATTCATCCTTTTTAAACATGGGAGACCAGAACTGCACACAGTATTCTAGGTGAGGTCTCACCAGTGCCTTGTATAACGGTACTAAAACCTCCTTATCCCTACTGGAAATGCCTCTCCTGATGCATCCCAAAACCGCATTAGCTTTTTTCACAGCCATATCACATTGGCAGCTCATAGTCATCCTATGATCAACCAATACTCCAAGGTCCTTCTCCTCTTCCGTTACTTCTAATTGATGCGTCCCCAACTTATAACTAAAATTCTTGTTATTAATCCCTAAATGCATAACCTTACACTTCTCACTATTAAATTTCATCCTATTACTATTACTCCAGTTTACAAGGTCATCCAGATCCTCCTGTATAATATCCCGATCCTTCTCCGAATTGGCAATACCTCCCAGCTTTGTATCATCTGCAAACTTTATTAGCACACTCCCACTTTTTGTGCCAAGGTCAGTAACAAAAAGATTAAATAAGATTGGTCCCAAAACCGATCCCTGAGGAACTCCACTGGTAACCTCCCTCCAACCTGACAGTTCGCCTTTCAGTAGGACCCGTTGCAGTCTCCCCTTTAACCAATTCCTTATCCACCTTCTGATGTTCATATTGATCCCCATCTTCTCCAATTTAACTAATAATTCCCCATGTGGCACGGTATCAAATGCCTTACTGAAATCTAGGTAAATTAGATCCACTGCATTTCCTTTATCTAAAAAATCTGTTACTTTTTCAAAAAAGGAGATTAGGTTGGTTTGGCACGATCTACCTTTTGTAAAACCATGTTGTATTTTGTCCCATTTACCATTGACTTCAATGTCCTTAACTAATTTCTCCTTCAAAATTTTTTCCAGGACCTTGCATACTACAGATGTCAAACTAACTGGCCTGTAGTTACCTGGATCACTTTTTTTTCCTTTCTTAAAAATAGGAACTATATTAGCAATTCTCCAATCATTCGGTACTATTCCTGAGTTTACAGATTCATTAAAAATTCTTGCTAATGGGCTTGCAATTTCAGGTGCCAATTCCTTTAATATTCTTGGATGAAGATTATCTGGGCCCCCCGATTTAGTCCCATTAAGCTGTTTCAGTTTCGCTTCTACCTCTGATATGGTAATATCTACCTCTATATCCTCCTTCCCATTTGTCATGCTACCATTATCCCCAAGATCCTCTTTAGCCTTATTAAAGACTGAGGCAAAGTATTTGTTTAGATATTGGGCCATGCCTAGATTATCTTTAACCTCCGCTCCATCCTCAGTGTTAAGCGGCCCCACTTCTTCCTTCTTAGTTTTCTTCTTATTTATATGGCTATAGAACCTTTTACTATTGGTTTTAATTCCCTTTGCAAGGTCCAACTCTACTCGACTTTTAGCCTCTCTGACTTTATCCCTACATCTTCTGACCTCAATTAGGTAGCTTTCCTTGCTGATCCCTCCCATCTTCCACTCCCTGTATGCTTTCTGCTTCTTCATAATCACCTCTCTAAGATGCTTGCTCATCCAGCTTGGTCTACAACTCCTTCCTATGAATTTTTTCCCCTTTCTTGGGATACAGGCTTCCGATAGCTTCTGCAGCTTTGATTTAAAGTAATCCCAGGCCTCAACTGCCTTTAGATCCATAAGTTCTTCAGTCCAATCCACTTCCCTAACTAATTGCCTTAATTTTTGAAAGTCAGCCCTTTTGAAATCAAAAACCCTAGTTGCAGATTTATTTTTGTTAATCCTTCCATTTAGTTTGAACTGAATTAGCTCATGATCACTTGAGCCAAGATTGTCCCCTACAACCATTTCTTCTATGAGGTCCTCGCTACTCACCAAAATTAAATCTAAAATGGCATCCCCTCTAGTCGGTTCAGCAACTACTTGTTGAAGGAATCCATCAGCTATCGCATCTAGGAAAATCTGAGCCCTATTATTATTACTAGCACAGGTCCTCCAGTCTATATCTGGGAAGTTAAAGTCTCCCATGATCACGCAGTTTCCATTAGTATTTACTTTATTAAAGACATCAAAAAGGGCTCTATCCATAACCAAATTAGATCCCGGAGGTCTATAGCACACCCCAAGCACTATCATAGGAGAGGCTTTACTAGTTTTCTTCCCCAATGTAATTTTTGCCCAGACAGACTCTGTCTTATCCATTGCATCGCTTCTTATTTCTTTACATTCTAACTCATCGTAGCCTCTCGGGACCTGGAAGCAAAATCCCTCAGCTAGGCCCTTTCCCTCTTCAGGTGACTCCCAGTTTATGGAGTTTTGCTGGGAAAACTCTCCCCACCCCCGACAGCCCTTCAGCTCCCCAGGTAAAATCAGCCACCGCATGGCACCGCGGCTCTGGCTGCTAGCTCAGGGCTGCCTGCCTGCTGTGAGAGTGTCTGAGTGGTTGGGTGGGAGACGGAAGTTTGGAATTTAGTAGAGTTATTATAATCTGCACCTTGAGCCGTGCACCCTTTGGTGGGGAGGCGAAATCCTAGCACCAGAAGCAGCCTGACTCCTGCACGAAGAAGATGCCTGTCTTGAATATATTGTATATGTTTATGTTATTTCTTGGGAATCTCCAACTATCTGGCAAGTAAGTTGGGGTTACTTTGTGGTTAGATTTTCCCTTCCAAGCTGCCCTGGAAAGAGTGAGGGCAGGGAGTGGGAGCACTGCCAAATAAATACATATGGGAAGGAAATAAGGAAGTTGCATCTTGCTGAGCTGGAGGAGGTTCCAGAAGAACTCAGGCCTGTGCCTCAAAACCCATAGAAGAGGTAACGAGGTGAAAAGAGAACTACATGCAAAAGACAGGCCAAGACCTGACTGGGCTGGAAGGCTGATTTAGACGCTCACCTTCAGAGGTGGTCCCAGCAGGCCTGGGGTGAGGCGCACTGGTGAGGTGGTTTGGGGATAATGTTGCACTGCCCATAGGCAAGTCATGCTAGGACAGGGTGGAGTTCTTGTCTGCCTCTAGTAGCTGAGCCACAGAAGGGTTTTAAGGCTGCTGCTGCAGCCACTTAAGGCTCCGTCTGCTAGCTCAAGTAGTAGAGACTTTTCCTTCTAGTGCTGAAGGTTCCCAAGTTCTAAGCCCTGTGGCTGGTTTTAACAGTCACTTACACATGTTGTGTATGTGACGATTTTTCTGTCGTAGGTCTTCTTATAAGCAATAAATTCAATTAAAAATGAGATTTCAGGGTTTATGTAATTTTGGGAGTTCAAAGAACTGCCTGAATTTTCGGGCTTCATACAAACCAAGCCTATGACACTTTGGAAGTTCACTTCTCATGACCACAGCAATAAACCATAGCAGTTGGCTACTGCAGCCCTTAGTCACCTGTGAAGCCTACCAATAGCTAGCTAATATATTCCCAGGAATGGCTCATTGTTATCAGAGTACAGTTCATAGGGTGAATTATGCAATGTGTCTTTCTACTTAGAAAAAAACGTTCCTACTATGCAAAGAAAAGAAGATAGTAGGTAAAAGGTAAGAGGCAGAGCTGGTTGAAATTTTCAAAATTTCATTGAAATTGTGAATTTTTTTGGGGTGTGTGTGTGAAAAAAATTCTACATTTTTCATTCATTCCCCTATTTTTTGATCTGCCTTTAGGATTCAATTCAGGAAAGCACTTAAAAACATACTTAATTTTTAGTACATCCTTAAGTCTCACAGATACTTAGCCCTGGTCTACACTATGAGTTTAGGTCGAATTTAGCAGTGTTAGATCGATTTAACCTTGCACCTGTCCACATGACAAAGCCATTTTTGTTGACTTAAAGGGCTCTTAAAATTGATTTCTATACTCCTCCGCGGCGAGGGAAGTAGCACTAAAATTGACCTCGCTGGGTCGAATTTAGGGTAGTGTGGACCCAATTCGACGGTACTGGCCTCTGGAAGCTATCCCAGAGTGCTCCATTGTGACCGCTCTGGACAGCACTTTCAACTCAGATGCACTAGCCAGGTACACAGGAAGAGCACTGGGAACTTCTGATTTTCATTTCCTGTTTGGCCAGCGTGGCGAGCTCATCAGCAGAGGTGACCATGCAGTCCCAGAATCACAAAAGAGCTCCAGCATGGACTGAACGGGATGAACTAGAGCTGATCACTGTATGGGGAGAGGAATCCGTGCTATCAGAACTCCGTTCCAAAAGACAAAATGCTAAAATATTTGAAAAAATCTCCCAGGGCATGAAGGACAGGGACTATAACAGGGACCCACAGCAGCGCCATGTGAAACTTAAGGAGCTGAGGCAAGCCTACCAAAAAACCAAAGAGGCAAACGACTGCTCCGGGTCAGACCTCCCAGACATGCTGCTTCTATGACCAGCTGCATGCAATTCTAGGGGTGCCCCTACCACTACCCTACTCTTGTATGTGGACTCCTGCCGGGGGGAGTCTCATGCAACAGGGATAAGGATTTTCAGGAGGAGGAAGATAATGAGGAGGTGGGGGATGAAACCATTCTCCCCGATAGCCAGGAACTGTTTATCACCCTGGAGCCAATACCCTCCCAACCTGGGCTCACGGAGCATGAAGCCGGAGAAGGCACCTCTGGTGAGTGTACTTTTGTAAATATAATACATGGTTTAAAAGCAAGCATATTTAATGATTAATTTGCCATGAAGACTTGGGATACGGCCAGTACAGCTACTGGAAAAGTCTGTTTATGTGTCTGGGGATGGAGCAGAAATCCTCCAGGGACATCTCCCTGAAGTTCTCCTGGAGGTACTCCAAAGGCTTTGCAAAACGTTTCTGGGGAGGGCAGCCTTATTCCATCCTCCATGGTAGGACACTTTACCACACCAGGCCTGTAGCACATAGTCTGGAATCATTGCATAACAAAGCATGGCAGCATATGGTCCCGGTGTTTGCTGGCATTCAAACAACATCCGTTCTTTATCTCTCTGTGTTATCCTCAGGAGAGTGATGTCATTCATGGACACCTGGTTGAAATAGGGGAATTTTATTAAGGGGACATTTAGAGGTGGCCATTCCTGCTGGGCTGTTTTCCTGTGGCTGAAAAGAAGTCATACCTGCTGTTAGCCACGTGGTGGGGGGAGGGGTGAAGCAATCATCTCAGAGAATTGTGTGTGTGTGTGTGTGTGGGGGGGTTAATTGGGTTTGTGCTGCACGTTAACTCGAAAACCGCAGCCCCTCCTTTTAAATGGCCAACCCATTTTAAATGGCCCAACGGTTGCTTGATACGGGAAATGAGGTCGCTGCTGTTTGAAACCATTCCCACATGTTATGAAGGTTGAAGAAAGCAAATGACTGTGGCTTATCATGACTGCTGCAAGCCGAATTCTGTTGCCCGGCCCTGCGTGTGATCTCTCACACCAAACCGGCAGGCCCTCAATACAAGAGACAAAACACATGTGCTATGTAATGTTAACAGCTTGGTTCACCGTCAAAGAGTCTACGCATTGTTCTCTAAAATGTGTCTTTTTAAATTCTACTCTCCCTTTTTTTCCTCCCTCAGCTGCAAATGTTTCAACACTCCCCCTATCATCTCCATCCCAGAGACTAACATAGATAAGAAGGCGAAGAAAATGCACTTGCGATGAAATGTTCTCTGAGCTCATGCAGTCCTCCTATACTGCAAGAGCTCAGCAGAATGCATGGAGGCAAACAATGGCAGAGTACAGGAAAGCAGGAAATGAATGTGAGGACAGGAAGGATGAGCAAGAGGAGAGGTGGCAGGATGCAATGCTGAGGCTACTGAAGGATCAAACTGATATGCTCTGGTGTACGGTTGAGCTGCAGGAAAGGCAGCAGGAGCACAGACTGCCGTTGTAGCCCCTCTGTAACCGCCTGCCCTCCTCCCCAAGTTCCATAGCTTCCTCACCCAGATGCCCAAGAATGCGGGGGCTGGGGGTGGACTTCCGGGCACCCAACCACTCCACCCCAGAGAACTGCCCAAGCAACAGAAGACTGGCATTCAATAAGTTTTGAAGTGCAATGTAGGTTTGTCCTTTCCTCTTCCCCTCCTCCCCCACCCCACCTGGTGCTTCCCTCCTCCCCCACCCCTCCCGGGCTACCTTGGCAGTTATCCCCCTATTTGTGTGACAAATTAATAAAGAATGCATGATTTTGAAACAACAATGACTTTATTGCCTCTGCAAGCGGTGATCGAAGGGGAGAGGTCGGTTGGCTTAAAGGAGAGTAGAGTGAACTAAGAGGGAGGGTTTTCATCAAGGAGAAACAAGCAGAACTGTCACACCATAGTCTGGCCAGTCATGAAACTGGCTTTCAAAGCTTCTCTGATGCACAGCGTGCCCTTCTGTGCTCTTCTAACCACCCTGGTGTCTGGTTGCACATAATCAGCGGCCAGGCGATTTGCCTCAACCTCCCACCCGCCATAAACATCTCCCCCTTACTCTCACAGATATTGTGGAGCACACAACAAGCAGTAATAACAATGGGAATATTGGTTTTGCTGAGGTCTAAGCGAGTCAGTAAACTGCGCCAGCACGCTTTTAAAGGTCCAAATGTACATTCTACCACCATTCTGCACTTGCTCAGCCCATAGTTGAACTGCTCCTTACTACTGTCCAGGGTGCCTGTGTATGGCTTCATGGCATTAAGGGGTAGGCTGGGTCCCTAAGGAGAACTATAGGCATTTCAACATCCCCAACGGTTATTTTCTGGTCTGGGAAGTAAGTCCCTTCCTGCCGCTGTTGAAACAGACCAGAATTCCTTAAGATGCGAGCAACATGTACATTTCCCAGCCATCCCATGGTGAAAGGTCCCTTGTGATCCACCAGTGCTTGCAGCACCATTGAAAAGTACCTCTTGCGGTTTATGTACTGGCTGCCAAGGTGTTTCGGTCCCAAGATAGGGATATGCATTCCGTGTATTGCCCCACCACATTTAGGGAATCCCATTGCAGCAAAGCCATCCACTATGACCTGCACATTTCCCAGAGTCACTACCCTTGATAGCAGCAGCTCTGTGATCGCGTTGGTTACTTGGATCACAGCAGCCCCCATAGTAGATTTGCCCACTCCAAATTGATTCCCGACGGATCGATAGCTGTCTGGGGTTGCAAGCTTCCACAGGGCTATCGCCACTCGCTTTATGAACTGTGAGGGCTGCTTTCATCTTGGTATTCTTGCACTTCAGGGCAGGGGAAAGCAAGTCACAAAGTTCCATGAAAGTGCCCTTAAGCATGCAAGAGTTTCGCAGCCACTAGGAATCATCCCAGACCTGCAAAACTATGCAGTCCCATTAGTCTGTGCTTGTTTCATGAGCCTGCCCCATTGCCACCAGGATGTCCAAATTGCTGGGGCCCATTCTTTGAGAGACATCTGCATCCAAGTCCTCATCACTCTCGTCACCACGCTGCCATCGCCTCCTCGTCTGCTTTTGCAGGTTCTGGTTCTGCATATACTGCAGGATAATGCATGAGGTGTTTACAATGCTCATAACTGCCATGGTGATCTGAGCGGGCTCCATGCTTGCCATGGTATGGCGTCTGCAGGAGATCAGAGTTTCAGCGGAAGCGATGGCTGACGACAGATGCCAGAAGAATAGATATTTATAGAGAACAATGAGAGGACCTGCGAGGTGGATTCATGATACCAGGAGAGCAGATTTGCAGCAGAAGAGGTAGATGACGATGGTTAGCAGGCCTACTGCACTGTCTGCTGCCAGCAACACCAGGACACAACAGCGGCAGTGTCGGTGAGCTGAGCTGAGCGGGCTGCACACTTGCTGTGATATGGCGTTTGCATGAGAGCAGAGGTGCAGCAGAAGCGGTGGATAACAATGGTTTGCAGTCCTACTGCATCATCTGCTGAAAGCAGCCTGGCGTCCGCACGGAAAAAAGGCGCAAAACGATTGTCTGCCATTGCTTTCACAGAGGAAGGGGTGACTGATGACATGTACCCAAAACCATCCACGACAATGTTTTTGCCCCATCAGGCATTGGGAGCTTAATCCAGAATTCCAATGGGTGGCAGAGACTGCAGGAATGATGGGATAGCTACCCACAGTGCAATGCTGCAAAAGTCGATGCTAGCCACGGTACTTTGGACGCACTCCGCTGACTTAATGCGCTTAGTGGGGACATACACAATCAACTGTATAAAATCGCTTCTATAAAAATCGACTTCTATAAATTCAACCTAATTTCGTAGTGTAGACATACCCTTAGTGCTTTGCTCAGTAGGGGCCTAGCTGGAAGTCCCCTTCTTTTTGCTATTTTGAATATATTGCTGGCTACTTTAATTCTTCTAACTTCCCTTTTTCAGCCTCTCTGGACACTTTGTCTTTCTTTTGTTCCCTGGTAGCCTGGCTACCTTTTTAGCAGCTGTTTGCAGCTTTTCTTTCCATTGAACTCCTTTCTATTGGGCTCTTAATTGAGGTTTATGTGTCAGTAGAAAAATTGAAGGTGGTTGTTGAGCCACAAGCTGCTGCTACAGATACAGCAGGCAGACAGTAGGGAGCAGTTTAAAGTATCCCTATTTCTCTTCCAGCTCCCTATTTGTCATAGAATCATAGACTATCAGGGTTGGAAGGGACCTCAGGAGGTCATCTAGTCCAACCGCCTGCTCAAAGCATGAACAATCCCCAACTAAATCATCCCAGCCAGGGCTTTGTTAAGCCTGACCTTAAAAACCTCTAAGGAAGGAGATTCCATGACCTCCCTAGGTAACCCATTCCAGTGCTTCACCACCCTCCACCCTGTCTCTTCTGTCTTCCTCTCCAATACAAGTTTCAACAAAAATTGGTCCAATAAACAATATTACCTCCCCCACCTTCTCCCTCTCCAACATTCCTTCTCCATGTTCTTGATCAACAAGCACTCTGCTATTTCCCATCAGCCACTCTTCCTGGATAATGCCCTGGGCGAAGCAGAGCTAAACTCTGAGAATCCTCCGCCGCCCTCCTCCTGTTAGGAAAGGGGTGGGAACATTCTCTAGAAACTCACCAGACAGATGTTGCCACAATTCTCAGCTGCAACCAAGAGGGATCCAGAAATGACGAACTGCCCGGGAAAGAGAAAACCATCGTTCACACTTCACACTTACAAGAAAGATCTCTCCTCTGAGACAGGCTCTATGCAAAGAGAAAGAATGACACAGTTCCCTCAGCAGGGGCAGTCATAATAATTATACCTAGTGTTTAGAGAGCACTTTCCATCTAATAATGCTGCCATCCAGGTTCACTTCAATCTAATCAGTTAAGGTGACACCCATACCATAATCTTTCCCCCCAGATTCTCTCCTCCTTCTGAGTTCTTGCTCCTTTTGACAACTGAGCTTGCTCTTCTCCCAATAAATAGAGCAATGACTGGATGATCCTGAGAAGAGCTCAGGATGTCACCAGATTCCTCACCCCACCTTCCACCCAGTGCAGCTGTGCCATCCCCTGCCTATGTCTCTACCTATGGAAATTGTATAGTACTCCCATCACCATGGGATTGGAGTACCTCTACATTTCAAGACTGACCTGCAGTGGGGACACAGGCTGGGGGCTGCTCTCAGGTCCCCCAGCCTCTTGCTCAGGGCAGATGGAGGATCTGGGGCTCTCCACAGTGTCCTGGGCTCCCTGGGCAACTCTTACCATGGCTTGGCTCTGGCTTCCCGCCTGACTGGGGGGTGGGGCTTTGGGGGAAGAGGAGGACCAGGTGGCAGGGCTACACGGAGGGTGGGGCTTCTGCATGTGTCCTACCTTTGCCTTTTGAAAAACTGGTCGCCTTACCTGTCCTCTCCAGCGTCCCAGCTGTGCTAACATGCCTCAATCCAGACCTGCAGTGCCCCCTGCTGTCACCTCCATTTCTGTGGCGAAGCAGTTACTAATTTCACTTAAGAGTTGAATAGTCCCTTGGTTGGAAGGTGACAGAAGATTTGCCCTTTTTGCTCATCAGGCAATTTTCCTCCCCTCCACTCCCAATTCAGGGTAGATAAAACCCTAACAAGGCCCAGTTCAGCCAGGGGAATTGCAAAGGGACAGAGACGTGAACCTTGACCTCAGCCTAGTAAGCTAGAGATGCTCAGATAGTGACCTCACAAAGGCCTGGGCCTTGACAACAGCCCAGTAAGCAGAAGTGCTGAGCCAATGACTTCACAGGTGTCTGAGTGCCAACATCGGCCCAGTAGAGGGGCTAAGGCAGGGACTTCACAGCATCTTGGCCCTTAACATCAGCCCAAGAAGACAGTTTTGGTGAATAGGGTGAGTAGATTTTCAAAACGAGAAGCCAGGACAAGGTAGGATAGCAGGGATTGTGAGAGTGGTAGTTGGTGGAAGGCTCCTGTCTTTCAAGCACATGTGGGTGGGTTTTACTGGGGGACTAAGGTGGCACATGGGAAAGGTTTTTAGAAGCCTATTCCGGGGCACTGCATGATACAGATTAATGCAGATTGAGGAGTCTGGTGGCACCTTAAAGACTAACAGATTTATTTGGGCAAAAGCTTTCGTGGGTAAAAAACCCACTTCTTCAGATGCATGGAGTGAAAATTACAGATGCAGGCATAAATATACTGACGCATGAAAAGAAGGGAGTTACCTTACAAGTGGAGAACCAGTGTTGACAGGGCCAATTCGATCAGGATGGATGTGGTCCACTCCCAATAATTGATGAAGAGGTGTCAACACCGAGAGAGAAAATTGCGTTTTCAATGAGCCAGCCACTCCCAGTCCCTATTCAAGCCCAAATTAATGGTGTTAAATTTGCAAATGAACTGAAGCTCTGCAGTTTCTCTTTGAAGTCTGTTTTGAAGTTTTTTTGTTGAAATATGGCTACTTTTAAATCTGTTATAGAATGTCTAGGGAGATTGAAGTGTTCTCCTACTGGCTTTTGTAAGTTACCATTCCTGATGTCTGATTTGTGTCCATTTAGAGCTTTAATAATATATAATTATTATTTATCCATGTGGTCATGCCATCATTTCATAAAAGCATTCAATTATTCTACTCACAAAAATTCCTTCCCAGAACGGGTACCCCACGATGCCAGAGACAGAAATGTATTGAATGAAAATTGTAGAGACACCTCCAAAGCCGATGTGTATTAGCCCAATCAAGATCTGGATGGCCTGTGGGAAGAGAATGGGGCAGTAAGAGGAGACTATTCCCCCCCATCTTGGGGATGAGCAGAGCACCCTGTCCTGAACAGAGCTGATTAGATATTGGAATGTCCATCCTGTGAGAAATTCTGATCTTTAGACTGTTGTTTTAATCTGAAATCTGAAAATTTTCAGTTTTGAAAATGTTAAACATTTCATTTCAGTTTGTCAAACTGTCGCCTTATAGGAGTTGTAGTTGGGGTACCATTCTCTTCTATGGGCTAGACTTCCTACATGGACTACATCTCACATGCGCAATCATGGGACTCTCATGGCATACCATGGTGGTTCATTAGAGACTAACAAATTTATTAGAGCATAAGATTTCGTGAGCTACAACTCACTGCATCGGCTCACGAAAGCTTATCCTCTAATAAATTTGTTAGTCTCTAAGGTGCCACAAGTACTCCTTTTCTTTTTGCGAATACAGACTAACACGGCTGCTACTCTGAAACCTGTCATGGTGGTTCAGTAAAAGAGAAGACCGCAGTGCAGCTGGGAAGGCATAGTTTGGAATAGGGAGCCAGTCCTATTGGGAAGAATCACCTCAACTTCCTTGAGGCATTGTAGCAGCTCATGTGGATACAATTTAATGTCAAACTGACCTGAGAGGAAACATTTCAGTTCAGTTTGACAAACTGAGGTAGTTTGATTTGGGAAGATATTTTGTTTTGATTTTTCCAATGGAAATCTTTGATTTTTATGGAAACTACATTTCCCATTTAAAAAATGTCAACCTCTCTGCCCCCCCCCCCAATCATCCCCTCAGCAGGAAGGTTCTCTGGCCTGTGATATACCGGAGGTCAGTGGTCCCTTTTGGACTTCAAATCTATTAACGGATTTGCTTATTTATTTACATAATTGTAAATAAACAACCAATCATTGGCTTATCCATGTAGACTAATGAATAGAAGTTGCAGGTTGGTTGTTTTCACTAGCAGCACAAGGGTGAATGGAATCAGCTCTGCACTGCAGTAACTAGGAGTGGGACCTTGGGTTTGAACTGCTTCTTCTCAGACCAGATCCTTGGCCAGAGTGAATTAGCACAATGAAGCTACATTGATTTACACCAGTTTAATAGCCATCCCCTCTTCCCCAAGATGGGGCTGTTTCATTCCATTAGTTCCAGAAATAGCTGGTTTATAATCTTTTCCCCCTGTTTTTCCTTTGCTTGATTAATCTTCATTTCTCTTGGGTAGCTAGGAGGATTCAGTGCCCTTGGAACTCTGGGTGTATTTCCATCCCCCGCCCCCTACAAAACAGTGAAGTCTCAAGAGGAGGCCAGATGGTACCAGCTTCTTGGCATCCTTCCCATAAAGCTGTTGGTTAAAGTAAAAAAGAAAAGGGTGGAATCTGGAGTTTGTTCATGCTCAGGCCTTCATCCACCTGTGTAGTCCCTTCTGTATTGAAATGACTCATTCTCATGGACTGAGACCAAAGATCACACTTACCCCCAGGGTCTTGGGCTGTGCTTTGAGGAATATCTCCATCATCCCTACATTCCTTAGCTGCGCGATCTTTTCAGCGGGACACCTGGGGTACACTGACCCAAGAGGTTGGTTCCCAGGGTTCATGACTGTGAACTGCTGAGGCCCACATTGCAACATCTCAGGAGTCTGGGAAATAGCACTAGAGCCCCCCTGGCCTTGGTGGATGATGCCAGCGCTGTTTGGGGGCATGAACACAAGCACCCTAACGGCCATGCTTCCTGGTGCTGCCATGATGGCGAAGATGCTGAAGAAAAGAGTGATTGGCCCAGATTAAGTCATATGTAATAATACTGGTTCCAAAATTAGCCCCTGGGCCATGCTGAGTAGGAATCTTCATGCTCAATCCCTTTTGAGTCCCTGCCATGATTTTGTCCTTCTCCTGGAGCTATAATTGAAGCACGAGCAACACCTTAAAGCTAAGGCTTGACATTCCAAAAGCTGACTCAAGGATTCAGCCACAACTCCCATTAATTTCAGTGGGGTTTGTGTGGCAAAACAGTCTTGTTGGCTTTTAAAATCTCAGCCAAGGAGCTCAAGTGTCTCCATTCCACCCCTCCTTTTCCAGGTGTTTTTCACTTTCTGGATCTTTCAGTTTTCGGGATGGAATTTTCCAGAGCTGTGTAACTGATTATCCTCGGGTTGATAGAGGGTGAAATTAACTCGGGTTCTTTGGCACAGAGGCTCTGGTGTTGCTCCCATTGAAGTGAAGGAAACATTCCCGTTAACTTCAAAGGCATGGGATCAGACCAGAAAGCATTTACAAAAGAGCTGGCCAAAAATTTTCCATCAAAACTTTTTTGCTGGAAAATTGGGTTTTCCATTAAGTGGATATTTGTGTGTGTGGAAAGGGTCTCCTTTGCACAGACCTTCAAGTTTTCATAAAAAACCTGAAAGCTCTAAGCTGGAAATATTACAATTCAGCTATACTGCTGTGGTGCCTCATGGGATATGTAGTTCAGTTGCCACATATCCCCGTACTCCTCTGCAGGCTGAGCTTCTTGGCTGGATTACATCCCCCATCATGTGCCATGGTCTCCCATGACGCACTGCATCCATTTCCAGGAGGAAGGACCATGGTGCACCATAGGCGATGTCTGACCAGGATTCCTGGGCTACAGAGCAAAGGGGAGCAATGAGGCACAGGAATGACCCCTCCTATGAGTCAGCATTTCCAAATTAAAATATTTCAGTATTCAGATTTCCACTGAAAATTGAATTTTTCTCTGGAAAAAAAATGAAATTTTCAACCGGCTCTAGTTAACAACACAAAGGCTTATTAATAATCTCCCAACACTCCAAAAGAAATAGAGCTGCAGAAGCTTATATGTGTATTTCCTATTTTGCGAGACATTTACAGGTCCACCCACATGGCAATGTACAGTACTAACCCCATAAGGGGCCAGTCTTCCCAATGCTCCCAGCTGCTGCTAGGTTTGGCTTGTTAAGAGGCTCCAGATCTTTTTTAAGTGTTAACAAGCACTGGAAAACAGGTTGCGGTCATGATCTATAAGTGGGGAGACAATTTCTAAGCACAGAGAGCTCTTTCATTTCGAGACAAAGGCATAACAAGATGTAGTGGCAGGCTGCTGGAGCTACATACATTCAGTTTAGTGCAAGCAGGAATTAAGAGGCTTGATGCTGAAATCCCTGGGGGGAAGTTCTATGGCCTCTGTTCCAGAGGAGATCAGACTAGATGACCATAATGATTCCTTCAGGCCCTGAAAGCTCTCAATCTAAATGTTGTTCTAACCTATGTGGGTAGTAAGGAGGAAGGAAAGTCTAAAGGGCCATGGGAATAGTCAGGACTGTCTCTTCCTTCCCAGAAAATCTATTCTCTCCAACCTGTGCAACCTCCTTTTGTCCCATTTCTTTTTCTCTTTCACTGTCCAGTGAATCTAGAATCGTAAGTTTCTATCCCTTGTGGGTGCACAGAAAAGCTAAAAACTATGATCCCTAGTGGCTCAGACACCAAATATCAGTAAAAATATTTTTTAAAAAGTCTCATGATTTTGGGGGACCTGAATGACAATATTTCTATGGTTGAGAATGGCAATCCTGTGTCAAGCTAGAGCTGGGCAAAATCTTTCAGCCAAAATGTTTATTGGCAAAAAATTCAGATTCAGAGACATCAAAAAGTTTCACAGATTTGTGTCGGTTTGGCTGAATTGTTCATGTTCAAACAAAACAGGCCACCCCCCAAAAAACAACAAAACAAAAAAAATCCAAAAGGTAACACTTCAATTTTTTGGTTTAAAACAACTTTTTGTTTTGAAATTTCCTTCACATTTATTAAATGCAATTAAAATGTTATAAAACTTCTTAAAACTGAAACAAAATATTTCATTTAGGTTCAAACAAACAATTTCTTTTGACCAGAAATATTGTTTTGACTATTTTCTCATCAGAAATATAGAAAAATTTCAGTTTTGGTTTGACTCAAAACAAATGTTTCAATTTTTCATAATTGCCAGAGAACCAAAAAAATCCATTATTTGGCCTATATCAGGTTTCCTACTCTTGCAACTCAGTGTCAACCTGCATGGGCCAAAGCCTTCCGGGGTATAACTGTAACAAAGTCAAGCACTATGACATCTTGGCTTTCAGTTTCCCGTCAGTGCTGTGACACAATCCGGTGGCTGGCTTGACCAATATCAAAAGAGCATTTGAGTGAGTGCTTTGATCCCTTATGAACCACTCTTCCCTTTTATGGTATCACTTATTAGCCTCTCTTGTTAACAAATATTGATGGTAGGAGAGGTCTCCTGTCATTGTGTGATTCATAAGAAGAACATAAGAATGGCCATACTGGGTCAGACCAAAGGTCCATCCAGCCCAGTATCCTGTCTGCTGACAATGGCCAATGCCAGGTGCCCCAGACGGAGTGAACCTAACAGGTAATGATCAAGTGATCTCTCTCCTGCCATCCATCTCCACCCTCTGACAAACAGAGGCTAGGGACACCATTCCTTACCCATCCTGGCTAATAGCCATTAATGGACTTAACCTCCATGAATTTATCTAGTTCTCTTTTAAACCCTGTTATAGTCCTAGCCTTCACAACCTCCTCAGGCATGGAGTTCCTTGGTTGACTATGCACTATGTGAAGAAGAACTTGCTTTTATTTGTTTTAAACCTGCTGCCCATTAATTTCATTTGGGTCCGTGGAGAAATTACGAATATGGGAGTAAGGATGTTGGGCCAAGCTGACTAGTGGTTTGGGGATATCCAGCTTGTGATGCCTTAAAGAGTCCTGATGTTCAGAAAGTGCTGAGGACCCACCTTCTGAAAATCAGGCCCTTGCGAGGTGTCTCAGGTTGGGTACCCTAAATCACTACTCACCTTTGAAAATCTTAGTCATGAGGCCCTAGAGTCGACAGGAGTTCTTCCATGAACTTTAATGGGCTCTGGGTGAGTTAACCCTTCAGTTAACATAACTCTAAGCCTAAGCCCCACCTAAGACAAAAGGTGTGTGTGAACCCTCCAAGCAGTTTTTGGCTGAGTATTGTTTTGAGCATGTGTGTGTGTGTAAGCGAGAAAGAAATCACGCAAACTGAGGTCAGACAAGGACAGACTGAGGCCTGGTCTATACTTAAATCTTAGGTCGACCTAATCAGATTGCTCAGATCTCTGAAAAATGTCACACCCTAAGCACCGTAGCTAGGTTTACTGAACCCCCGGAGTCGATGTGGCTAGGTTGACAGAAGACCTAGCTTCTCACAGAAGTGGATTACCTACCTCAATGAAAAAACCCCTTCTGCCGAAGTAGAAAGCATTCAGACAACGGCCCTGAGGTGCCAGAGCTGTGCTGCTGTAGTGTAGACATACCCTAAGAGAGAGACAGACAGCCTGAAGGAGCAGCTGAAAGAGTGGTTGCTGACCCTGGAAAACACTGGGAAAGAGGTTTTTGGGTCAGAGAGCAGGCTAAAAGGGTGTCATTGGTGCTGTGTGCAAAAGAAGCTGTTTCCTGCTATTTGCTTCTGTCTGCATTCAGAGACCAAGGACTTTGAACATTCCTTGTAAAGAAACACAACTGTATCAAAGAAACACCTGGCTAGCACCAATTTCTGCTCCCAACTGGAACACCCACAGGGCTCCAAACTTTGGCTAGCCACTTGGCATGAAAAGGGCCTGTCATTGCTTCTGTGCTATGAACTGAAGGGATTTGTCACATGCAAGCAAATGGCTAGGACTAAATTAATTTAATCAGGAGATATTCAATGATCTGGAATACAAAAAAGAGTCCTACAAAATGTGGAAACTAGGTCAGATTACAAAGGCTGAATATAAACAAAGATCACAAGTATGTAGGGACAAAATTAAAAAGGCCAAGGCACAAAATGAAATTAAACTAGCTAGAGACATAAAGGGTAACAAGAAAACGTTCTGAAAATACGTTAGAAGCAAGAGGAAGACCAAAGGACAGGGTTGGCCTGTTACTCAATGGAGGGGGGGGGGAGGAACAATAACAGAAAATGTGGAAATGACTTTTTGGTTTCAGTTTTCACCAAAAAAAAGTTAGTAGCGATTGGACGTCTAAAATAGTCAATGTCAGTGAAAATGTGGTAGGATCAGATGCTATACTAGGGAAAGAACAAATGAAAAATTATTTAGACAAGTTAAATGTCTTCAGGTCAGCAAGACCTGATACAATACATCCTAGAATACTGAAGAAGATATCTGAGCCATTAGTGATTATCTTTGAAAAGTCATGGAACACAGGAGCGATTCCAGAGGACTAGAAAAGAGCAAATACAGTTCCCATTTAAAAAAAAAAAAAGGGAAATAAGGAAAACTCGTGGAATTACAGGCTCATCAGGTTACTTCAGTAATCGGAAAGATAATGGAGCAAATGATTAAGCAATCAATTTTCGAACACTTTGAAGATAATAAGGTGATAAGTAACAGTCAGCATGGATTTGTCAAGAACAAATCATGTCAAACCAACCTAATAGCTTTCTTTGACAGGGTAACAAGCCTTGTGGATGGGGAAAGGGGTAGATGTGGTATATATTGATGTTAGTAAGGTTTTTGAAACTGGCTCACATGACCGTCTCATAAATAAACTAGGGGAACACAACCTAGATGGAGCTACTATAATGTGGGTGCATAACTGGTTGGAAAACCATTCCCGGAGAGTAGTTATCAGTGATTCCCAGTCAAGCTGGAAGGGCATGTTGAGTGGGGTCCCGCAGAGATTAGTTCTGGGTCTTGTTCTGTTCAATATCTTCATCCATGATTTAGATCAGGGGTTGGCAACCTTCCGCATGCGGCCCATCAGGATAATTCGCTGGTGGGCCGTGAGACATTTTGCTGACATTGACCATCCACAGGCACAGCCCCCTCAGCTCCCAGTGGCCTCGGTTCACCGTTCCCGGCCAATGGGAGCTGCAGGAAGCGGCGGGCCGCAGGGACATGCTGGCCACCGCTTCCCACAGCACCCATTGGGTGGGAACAGTGAACCACAGCCACTGGGAGCTGCGGGAGGCCGTCAATGTCATCAAAATGTCTCACGGACCACCAGCGGATTACCCTGATGGGCCACGTGCCAAAGGTTGCTGACCTCTGATTTAGATAATGGCATAGAGAGTACACTTATAAAGATTAAGGATGATACCAAGCTGGGAGGAGTTTCAAATTCTTTGGAGGATAGAATAAAAATTCAAAAGGATCTGGACAAACTGGAGAAATGGTCTGAAGTAAATAGGATGAAATTCAATAAGGACAAATGCAAAGTGCTGCACTCAGGAAGGAACAATCAGTTGCAGACATTCCAAATGCCTAGGAAGGAGTACTGTGGAAAGGGATCTGAGGGTCATAATGGATCACAAGTTAAATATGAATCAATTGTGTAACACTGTTGCAAAAAAAAAAAAAGCAAACACCATTCTGAACTGCATTAGCAGGAGTGTTGTAAGCAAGACAAAAAGTAATTTTTCTCTACTCTACTCCATGCTGATACGGCCTCAACTAAAGTATTGTGTCCAGTTCTGGGCACCACATTTCAGGAAATATGTGGACAAACTGGAGAAGGTCCAGAGAAGAGCAACAAAAATGATTAAAGGTCTAGAAAACATGACCTATGAGGGAAGATTAAAAAACTAGATTTGTTTAGTCTGGAGAAAAGAAGATTTAGAGGGGATCACAGTTTTCAAGTACATAAAAGGTTGTTTCAAGGAGGAGGGAGCAAAATTGTTCTCCTTAACCTCTGAGAATAGGACAAGAAGCAATGGGCTTAAGTTGCAGCAAGGGCAGTTTAGGTTGGACATTAGGAAAAAAACTTTCTGTCAGTGTGCTTAAGCACTGGAATAAAGTGTCTAGTAAAAGTGAATAACTAATAACTTTCTAAAAAAGAAAAGGAGTACTTGTGGCACCTTCGAGTCTAACAAATTTATTTGAGTATAAGCTTTTGTGAGCTATAGCTCACTTCATCGGATGCATTCAGTGGAAAATACAGTGGGGAGATTTATATACATAGAGAACATGAAACAATGCATGTTACCATACACACTGTAACGAGAGTGATCACTTAAGGTGAGCTATTACGAGCAGGAGAGCGGGGGGAGGAGGGGGGAGGGAAACCTTTTGTAGTGATAATTAAGGTGGGCCATTTCCAGCAGTTGACAAGAACGTCTGAGGAACAGTGGGGGGCGGAGGGGGGGAATAAACATGGGGAAATAGTTTTACTTTGTGTAATGACCCATCCACTCCCAGTCTCTATTCAAGCCTAAGTTAATTGTATCCAGTTTGCAAATTAATTCCAATTCAGCAGTCTCTCGTTGGAGTCTGTTTCTGAAGTTTTTTTGTTGAGGAATAGCCACTCTCAGGTCTGTAATCGAGTGACCAGAGAGATTGAAGTGTTCTCCAACTGGTTTTTGAATGTTATAATTCTTGACATCTGATTTGTGTCCATTTATTCTTTTACGTAGAGACTGTCCAGTTTGACCAATGTACATGGCAGAGGGGCATTGCTAGCTGTGATCTGTTCTCAGATATTCTGCAAGCAGAAAACAGAAGAAACTTGATCAGTTGGTTATGTGCTGCTAATAGATTTGCTCCACTCTGATTATTTCACCCTGTAATGCTCCTTGTTGGTGTATCAGCTATCTTCATTCTATTATCTTTGAACATCATTGTAGAACATTTAATTTGTTCACACTCAACTAAACTCAAAAACATCAGATTAGAATTTTAGCATATTTTCCAAAAGAAATTTACGTCTGGTCTAGGAGATGTCAGCCCAATGGAAAATGTCAGAAAGCTACAAAGAAGTTTCTACTGAGGAAGTGTTGTTGCACATTATATACCCTTTGATATGGGTATGTAACCAGAAGCTACGCACTGCCTCAAATGACCAGTGGAGGCTACTTTCTCCCCATAGGATTATTCTGCAAGTGCCCTATTAACATGGGAATGTATAAACTCATAAAAACAGCCAGTTTCATTAAAGTTTTGTAATCACACATTTCATTCCTCACCCTTAATTAAATGTTAATTTCCCCTGAACTCTGCCCTCAACATAAGGAGAAAGCTTCTCCAGGTCCCTGACGCTTGAGCTGGAAAAGACTTATGTAAGTCATCTTGTCCTATGCTCTGCATAACTCCACGGTAGGATTGTTCCCTACAATATATTACTCCTGGGGGAATTCTGCACCAAAAAAATACAAATTCTGCACACAATATTTCAGAATTCTTCAAAATTCTGCATATATTTTATTTGTTAATATATCACAATATACTAATGCAAGTTACAATTATTTTGGTAATTTATTTCAAAATATCGGTCAGCAAGTATGTCTGTAACAATACAGACCACCCAAAAAAGAGTCTGGTACATTTTTTTTTGACAAATAGATTCCTTACTAGGCATATTAATACAGAACATTGTGTAATTCATTTACATTGGATTTTACGTCTCAATAGGAGCCACTGCTGGAGCAATCTCTTGTAGGAGTTCGTTATGAAGCCTATTACTTGGTCTCGTCTTTGGGGTCTAAGCCGCATTGGTGTGAGGTGCTGGAGAGGCCATTTGTGCAGAAGGAACCCCAAAGTTTGCATTGGCAATATATGGCGTGAACAACATAGCCTGCAGAACAAAAGAGATCAGTCCTCACTGGTAAAATCATTATCTCCATTCTCACCCCCACAACCATCACCTTCCTCACCCCTCCATTTTTGCTTCATCATCTTCCTCACATTCTTCACCACCATCACCTTTCTCAGTCCTCCATGCTCACCCCCATCACTTTCCTCATTCTTCTACTCCCTTTCATCAACACATTTTTCAACACTACCACCATCGTCTTCCTAATCCCTCTAGTTCGTATAACTGGGACAGGTTCATCCCTGGTGTAAGGCTCCTGTAGTGACTGGCATTACAACAAGGATGAATCTGTGCCATCATCACTATCAACCCCCTCCTTACTATTGGTAGGATTTTCTTTGTGTAGTTGCATGGCTCTCAGGTTTCACAAACTGACCCTGGTCTCTTGATATAGTGATGACATTTTGGATAAAGAAACTAGAAGTTCACTTGGCTCCTGACTTCAGCAGATTTGCTTTGATGCACTTAAAGAGTTAATGTGGTAGGTCTCACTACGCCACAGAGCATTCCTCTGTGCTCCTTGCTAGGAATGCTTGAAAATTTCCTGTTGAAATGCTGATTTTCAAAAAGAAAACAAAAAAACTTTCCAAAAAACAAAACTAAAAGAACCCAAAATGAACAAATCCCAAACTGTTCTGTGAAATATTTCATGAAAAGTATCCCGTTTCCTGGGAAAAATTAAATTTTTCACCGCAAAAGAGTGCCTGAAATCCGAAAGATTTCAATTTGGAGATGCTCATGGGAGATGCAGTTTGGTTGCCTGGTGTCCCAATTCTTCGCTATGGGTCAGGAACACAAGCTAGACTACATTTCCCATGACACACCATGACCAGGGACTCCTAGGATACAACAACCTCCCCTCACCAAGAGGGGAGGCAATTTTGCATCATGGGAGTTGTAGTCAGGCCAAGGCGCTTGGCCTACATAAGAGAATGGCAACATGAGGCATTCAAACTACAACCCCTATCAGGAACCATGGCAGTATTTCCAAATTGAAATATTTTGGTTTTGTCAAAATATTCTAGTATTACAATTGCTGCTGAAAAAAATCAAAAAGGTCTGTGGAAAATTTAGACAAAAACGGGTTTTTTTTCTTCATAATAACACAGTTTTACCACCGTTTGAGAAAATGTTAGTCCATCAGTGTGTGAGATTACCTACTCCCAGGTCAACAAGGGTCAACCTCACCTCAGCTACCCCCTTTGCTATGCAAAGGTGCTCAGAGGAACAGCCCTGAAAACTGCTGAATGGGAGGCAGACAGTCTTTGGGAAGGTCAGATTCTACACCAGCATCACAGCAATGAGTTGACCCCAAACAAAGAGTTTTTGTTGCCTGGGTTCATTTATTTTGCTGTGTGGCTAGAAACATTGTCCCTGTAGAGAATGTCCACAGCTGTAGCTTTTGGGAGGGGAGTTTGCAGCATCATGACTCCATGGCCGGCTCTGTGTTAGCCCCAACAGTTGCTCTAAAACATCAAGGCTGGTGATGACTCCCAAGCATAAGCGCTGACTCCAGCCCTGGAGCACCCACATAAAAAATAGTGGGTGTTCAGCACCCATCGGCAGCCCTCCCGATCAGTTTCTCGCCCTTCCCCCCAGTGCTTCCTACCCACCAGCAGCCCCTCTGATCAGCTCCTTCCCCTCCTTCCCAGCGCCTGCTGCCTGCCGTGATCAGCTGTTCAGCGGCGTGCAGGAGGTGCTGGGGGTAGGGGATGGGAAATATTGAGGGGCACACTTGGGGGAGGGGGCGGAACAGGGCGGGAAGAGGCAGAGCAGAAAGAGGCAGGGTGGGGGCTTGGGGAAGATGTGGAGTGGGGTTGGGGCCAGTGGCAGAATGGGGATTTCGCACCCCCCAGCAACTGAGAAAGATGGTGCCTCTTCCCCCAAGGTATTGCTGGAATACAAGGGACTCCGACCATTCCATCAGTGCATGCCCTCCACCAAGGGAGTAAGGGCTGGTGTTGCCAGGTGGGAATTCCGTGCGGAGGGAATTCTCTGCTGGGGAGAGCCAGTGACTTTCAGTGGCACAAAAACGTGGGATTGCAGTTCAGGTTCTGGCCCAGTTACAGTCTCCTGTTCCTCCCCACCTGACACAGAGAGATAAAATGAATCCCTATGGAAATTAAGGCATAAGCTTTTGTGGGTGAATACCCACTTCGTCGGATGCACGCATGAAAGCTTATGCTCCAATACATTGGTTAGTATATAAGGTGCCACAGGACTCTTTGCCACTTTTACAGATCCAGACTGACACGGCTACCCCTCTGATATATGGAAATTAAAACACTGACAATGAAGGTCAATGTGGTGGCAGTGAAAACTGGGATTATTTCCCCCTCTCATAAAAAAATTCATTCACTTGGACCATGGTGTTAGCAGTCTGGTTAGGAATCAGGATAAAAAGGGCCAGAAAATGGGCAATTTCTTCTGCCAAAAATGTCAACAAAAATCTGTCAACCGCCAAAATATTTTGATTCAACGTGCAACCACGGTGCGTCACAACTTCTATTGTCCTCTAAGAGCCATGGTCACTGGCAGGACTATATCTTCCATGATTTACCACTTTCCCTTTGTTGGGGAGAGGAGGGGGATGTGTCACAAGGGCCCCGGCAATGGTGCATCATGGGAGATGTAGTCCAGCTAGAGAATGCAGCCCATAGAGGAAAATGGGAGCATGCCGCAGCTGAACTACAACTGCCATCAAGAAGCATGGTGCCATTTTACTCTAAATAGTTTGTTTTCAGATGTTCAGTGTTTTGGCAAAATAGAAACATTTTGTGAAGAAAGCAGGTGCTTTCTGCTAAAACTCTCATTAGTCAAAACCCCAATTTCCCATCAAGAAAACTATTTGACCAAATTTTCAACCAGCCCAAATCAAGGGCTGTCACTTTCCCCCCTCAGTGCCCCCCGAGAGACATTCAGGTCCTTCCCCAGGGACACTCCTTCCATGAGGGTGGGTGCTTCGTTCAGGCAGACATCTTCTCCTCCATTCAACACATGATCCGACTCACGTCCTGTTTGACAGCTGAAAGACTCACAATGTTGGGTGTATAGCAGATGGCTTGGGATGCAAAGTACGAGGTTGAGACGGCAATGGAGAACTCCAGGATGGTGAACAAAAGCAGCATGACCGTGATCCCCTTCCCGGCACTCTGGAGAGCACAAAACCGGGTGGGGTTTTTTAGGGGATGCTAATTAATTTTGACTGCTAGAGGTAACACACTGCACAGGGCTGCTGTGAGGTACATAAAAACCCCTCTTTTCCCTCCAAGGGAATGTAGTGGGGAGTCCAATTCTGGGGACGCAGAAATTCGGTTCCAGTTCTTCCCTCCTCCCAGGCACACAGAATTCTTCTCCTCATTGAAACTGTTCAGCAGCCCTGGTAATTGTGATGCCTGGAGCCACACCACTGTCAGGAGATCATAGATTTCTGTTTTCTCTTGGATCTACAGGAATCAGCGTCCCTGAGATGCAGCCATTTGTGAAGATGGAGGATCATAAAGCTTAGGGGAGGCTGAGTGGCCTAGTCGCTCAAACACTGGACTACAACTCAGAAGAGCTGGGTTCAGTTCTGAGTTTTACTACTTTCCTGCATGTGACTTTGGACAAATGGCTTCACTCCCCTGTGCCTCAGTGCCCCATCCGTGCAAATTGGGGTTAAATAAAATAAAACAGACATTTGGGTCCGCTCCTGCTGAAATCAACAGGAGTTATTCTAAATTTGTATGTTGAAATCACCTGGAAATCCCAGTCATAGATCAGGACCCTATTGTGCTTGGTGCTGTAAAAACAGAAGAAAAACATGGTCCCCGCCTGATTTTTGACCTTGACGGGAGTTTTGACACTGGCTTTATCAAGCAGAACCAAATCAGAAAGTCTGGAGCTGAACACATGGATAGTTTCTACCTTGGGATCAAAGGCTTGGGACAATTCCAGGTACCTGGTATTTTAAATAAACCTGTTAGGGATGCTCCAGGTAGACATAACCCTGCTTCTGTGCAGGATAGACGTAACCTTCTTGAGGTCCCTTCCAGCCTTATACTTCTATGGTTCTATGGCAGAGTCTCATCACTTACCAACAAAATTAAGTAATTTGATGCATTAATAATCAGCTCCGTTAGCAAGAGAATGATCCCAATGGCTGAGAAGATGGCGCTAGTGATGTTCATTCCCAGGCTGCCTCTCACCTGAAAGAGACGTGCAGAGGGTCAGGCTGTGTGTAGGCAGAGAACATGTTTGGTTAAAATCAGAACCAGCCCACCTGTGTGTTCTGGGAATGCTCCTGCACTCATATGTTTTGGGCAGAACTTAATTGCAGAGTCATCTTTTTACTGTCAGATAAAATTGTGTTACAAGCCAAAAATGTAATTTTAACCCTAATGGATGTTAATTGGAAGGTGAATATATCTGAAAAAAAAGCAGAGCACTAGTAATTTCTAAGAGACCAGTACTACAAGCATGGAAATCCAAAGAATGACCAACAATTGATGACTGGAGCATAGATATCATAAGCGTGGCCACCACAGAAAGACGTGTGTATTGTAACAGACATACCCAAGAAAAATTCTCAGAGATGTGGGATGCTCTCCTGGAAGTATCTGAATGATCCTGTTAAACGAATTGGCTCCCTTACTTCCCCCTCCTCTTTACCCATTTCATTTCCTCTGCATCTCTAATCCCCTCCTCTGAACTTTGCTTCTATTCTTTAGGTTAACTTAGGTTAATTTTTTTGGTTTAATTAGTTGGATTTTTATAAACAAATTTTGCTTGTTTGTAAATTGTATAATACAAATAATTGATTTATATTTTGACCATTCATATTATATATATATATACATATGAATAATTAAATGTTTCAATTACAGCTAAGATTAGGTAGCAAATGGTTACTATATTATGAAAAGTGTACATATAGTTTATTTATTCTATATTGTGACAGAGTCAGGCCGGATGGCTGCAGGAGAGTAATAGAAGGCAGATATGTTAGCCCCAGGTTAAGTAGGTCCCTTTTCCCTGGGTAAGGTAACAGGGAAGGTTCCAGAACAATCAGGAACCTTCTGGAGACAATTAAGACAGACAGGCTGATTAGAACACCTGCAGCCAATCAAGAAGCTGCTAAAATCAATTAAGGCAGGCTAATCAGGGCACGTGGGTTTAAAAAGGAGCTCACTTCAGTTTGTGGTGCACGTGTAAGGAGCTGGGAGCAAGAGGCACTAGGAGCTGAGAATGAGAACACATACTGTTGGAGGACTGAGGAGTACAAGCATTATCAGACACCAGGAGGAAGGTCCTATGGTGAGGATAAAGAAGGTGTTGGGAGAAGGCCATGGGGAAGTAGCCAAGGGAGTTGTAGCTGTCGCACAACTGTTCCAGGAGGCACTCTAGACAGCTGCATTCCACAGGGCCCTGGGCTGGAACTCGGAGTAGAGGGCAGGCCTGGGTTCCCTGCAAACCTCCCATCTCCTGGTCAGACACAGGAGGAGTTGACCTGGACTGTGGTTCATGAAAACAGCCAAACTGAGGGCTGCTGTGAAGCTCAAAGGAAAGCAAATCTGCCAATAAGCGCAAGACCCACCAAGGTAGAGGAGGAACTTTGTCACAGTATATAGTGAGAAATTTTAAATAAAAATTTAATAGAAAGAAGATACAAGAACCAGCCTGAACCTTACACTCAACTCAAACCCTGAACTTCTTTGGGAAAGTTAGATAAGGCCAGCTGACTCTTACTATGATAACAGCTAGAGGTTCCAATCGAGACTGGTTGTTCGTTGTGCTGGATGCTGTACATACACACACATATACTGTCCCTGCCCCCAAGAGCTTATGATCTAAACACACAAGAGGGATAGTGAAACACAGAGAGGTGAAGGGAGTTGACGAAGGTTTCCGGCAGAGTGAGGAATCAATTCAGCTCTACTGGCTCTCAGTTCAGCACCACTAAGAATACTGAGGCACATGGCAGGGAGTGATTTAAAGTATCCCCATTTCTCCTCCAGCTCCCTATTGGTCTCTTCTGTCTTCCTCTCCAACACAAGCTGAAAATAGGTCAGCACCTTAGATGGGCCAATGATCTACCAAGTGTCAGCAGCAAGTGTGGCAGCAGACTAAGAGGCATGCTAGTTTACATGGACTAACGTTCTACCATATCCCAGTGGAGTGACATCTGCTGCAGGTTCCTGAGCTGACCACACGCTGTCACTTTCCCTTTGTGGGTTGAGTTTGGTAGTGCTGTACTAGGTATCTGTTTCTTATTGACCATAGCTACAGTCTGCCCTGTCTCTTGATACATACAGGAAGTTTGAAGTAAATGAGGAGGAATCAGGAGATCTGGATTCTATACTCACTTCTGCCACAATCCAACTGTATTACCTTGGGTGACTCCATTAGCCCCTTGATGCCCCATCTTTAAAATGGGGATAATAATATCTAACTCACTAGTGTTTTATGAGGCATATTTCACTCATGTTTAGAAAGTGCATTAAGATTCTGGAAGTGTCCATCTTGCCCTCTGTTTATCCTATGTGTATCACTACAGTCCTGATAGACGGGTAGAGCATTAATGATAGACAGTGATTATTTATCCATGTGGCCATGCCATCATTTTATGAATGCTTCCATTTATTCTACTCACAGAAAGTCCTCCCAAGAAGGGATATCCTCTAATAAAAGAGATGGAAGCGTAGTATCCGATGAAAACTGCAGAGACACCCCCAAAGCCAATGTGCATCAGCCCAGTCAGGATCTGGATGGCCTGTGGGAAGACAATGGGGTAGTAAGAGGAGCCAATTCTTTGCCAACTGGTGGAGGAGTGGAGCACCATGTCCTGAGCAGAGCTGATCGGAAATTGAAATTTACATTCTGTGGGAAATTCTAATCTCTAGAGACTTGTTTTAATCTGAAAACTGAAAAATTTCAGTTTTGAAATGTTGAAACAGTTAGTTTCAGTTTGTCAAACCGACTTGAAATATTTCATTTAGGCTTGGTTAACACTGAGCTGAGTCCACCTGAGTCAATGTGTTGCCTTATGGGAATTGTAGTTGGGGTGCCTAGTGCCCCCATTCTCTTCTATGGGCTAGACTTCCTAGCTGGACTACACCTACATTTGTGGAATCATGGGTCTCCCATGACATACCATAGTGGTTCAGTAAAAGGGAAGACTGCAGTGCATCTTGGAAGATGTAGTTTGGAACAGGGAGCCAGTCCTACTGGGAAGAATGAGATGATCACCTGAAATAAATTTGTTAGTCGCTAAGGTGCCACAAGTACTCCTTTTCTTTTTGCGAATACAGACTAACACGGCTGCTACTCTGAAACCTACAACTTCCTTGAGGCTTTGTAGCAGCTCAGGTGGATGCAGTTTAAATGTCAAACTGACCT
Source organism: Dermochelys coriacea (assembly GCF_009764565.3). Classification (NCBI taxonomy): domain Eukaryota; kingdom Metazoa; phylum Chordata; order Testudines; family Dermochelyidae; genus Dermochelys; species Dermochelys coriacea. The sequence continues at coordinate 10,040,915 of NC_050073.1, read as the reverse complement.
GAGAGGAAACATTTCAGTTCAGTCTGACAAACTGAATAATTGATTTGGGAAGTCCCAACCCAAAACAAAATATTTTGTTTAGATTTTCCCAATGGAAAATTTTGATTTTGTGAAAACTACATTTCCCATTGAAAAAATGTGGTTCCCTCAATGGCCCCCTAAACAGTGATGGGAGCCACCAAAGAATGAATCAGAGAAGCAAATCTCTGTAAGCTTGAAAGTTTGTCTCTCTTACCAACAGAAGTTGGTCCAATAAAAGATATCACTTCACCCACTTTGTCTCTCCAATATCCTGAGACCAACACAGCTACAACAACACTGCATATAATAATGGAAGATAACAAATTTTGCTATCAGAAGTAGAAACTCCAGAACATGAAGAAAAAGGAAACAAAACTTAAGAGCGACGTCTACTTCCTGAGCAAAGTCAAGACAGAAAATATCATCCCCTGACGTCTCACCATCATAACCCTCTGGCCACTACATATAATTCCAAATATGTTGAAAAGCTCTGCAGATGGACTTCAGAAAAATGAAGGAACTACTTTTTGAACCTCATATATTCCAGAAGGGAGCATCTCAAACAAGAAATCATCATGTGCTCCCACACACTGGAACTAAAAACCCAGGAAAGTTTCTTGGAAATCATGCAAGAAATCCAAAACAACTCTTTCAAAGAAATCCGATGACAGGCATCCAACACAAAAACAAAAAGTGGAACCAACTACAACTACTCCACAACCCCCAACCCCACCTTCAGGACAAACCTGGGCACCAGTGCCCACAACATTGACACTACCCAACAGCCAAACATCATTTCATAAAGACTATCTCTAACTGCAGCTGAAATTTGCTGTACTCTAAGGGACTGAACTTCTGCCCTACAACAGAAACTGATATGGTACTAACATGTAGAGAACTAGAAAAATTATTCTACCATCTCCACTCAAAGAATTGATGACTCTACTCATAATTATCACATCATCACCAACAATCAGAAAAAAATCATCAGACTGGATACCACAGAGCAGACAAAACCATATTTGATTACACTGATTGCTTCAAATTTTTTTTATTGAAATCCTTAACAATCACCACTTCTATCACAATCTCTCCACTGCTGAGGTGACAGCTATACAGTCCCTGAAATCTAATCACCAGAGTGATTAGGGGTTGCCATTATAATCCTCAACCATGATGATTATGTTAATGAGGCCAATCGACAACTTTCCAACACCACCTACTATAAAGACCTCAGAGATGACCTCACACCACAATTTACCCAGGAATTTAAGGAAATCTTCAGAATCTTCCCCAAATAGCTCCAAGAGAAACTCTACAAACTCATCCACCATGAATCCACCCCAGGGACCTTGTACATGCTTCCCAAGATACACAGACAAGGGAAGCCAGGCAGATCTGTCATATCTGGCCACAGCACTCTTATTGAAGGAATATAGGGTCTCACAGAAAGCATCCTCAAACTACTCACCACACGAAGGGACAGCTTCCTCCAGGACACAACCAACTTCCTTCATAAACTCTGCAACATCAATGAAGTCCCGCAGAATGCCATCCTTGATACTCCCAATACACCAACATCCCTCACAATGACAGCAAAGCTGCCTGCCTTAAATATTTACAAGACAATGGACAACCTTCAGATACCTACCACAAACACATCGCCAAACTCATCCATTTCATCTTCACCCATAATATTTTTACATTCAATTACAAACACTTTGTCAAACCATAGTAACAGCCATGGGTATTAGGATGGGTCCCCAGTATGCCAACCTCTTCATGTGCCATCTTGTAGAAGAATGTCTGGAAAATGTACCCTGAAACCAATGATATACTTGAGATACATGGATGATATTGTCATCCTCTGAACAGACGACTTAAACTCTGTCATAGATTTCCACCATAACGTCAATAACCTTCAGCTTTCTGTTAAACTCTCTCTGGAACACTCCCACACCAACATCAACTTCCTGGACACCACAATCAGCTTCAACACTGGAACCCTACAGACAACTATGTACAAGAAACCCACAGATCACCTGTCATAAATATAAAGGGAAGGGTAACCACCTTTCTGTATACAGCGCTATAAAATCTCTCCTGGCCAGAGGAAAAACCCTTTCACCTGTAAAGGGTTAAGAAGTTAAGGTAACCTAGCTGGCACCTGACCCAAAATGACCAATGAGAGGACAAGATACTTTCAAATCTGGAGGGGGGGATGACAAAGGGTTTGGTCTCTCTGTGTGATGCTTTTGCCGGGAACAGATCAGGAATGCAGCCTCACAACTCCTTAAGTTAGTAAGTAATCTAGCTAGAAATGCATTCAATTTCCTTTTGTATAATGGCTGGTAAAATAAGCTGTGCTGGATGGAATGTATATTCCTGTTTTTGTGTCTTTGTAACTTAAGGTTTTGCCTAGAGGGATTCTCTATGTTTTGAATCTGATTACCCTGTAAGGTATTTACCATCCTGAGTTTACAGAGGTGATTCTTTTACCTTTTCTTTAATTAAAATTCTTCTTTTAAGAACCTGATTGATTTTTCATTGTTCTTAAGATCCAAGAGTTTGGGTCTGTGTTCACCTGTACAAATTGGTGAGGATTCTTATCAAGTCTTCCCCAGGAAAGGGGGTGTAGGGCTTGGGGAGATATTTTGGGGGAAGTGGTCTCTTTCCCTGGTCTGTGTTTAAGACGCTTGGTGGTGGCAGCATACGGTTCAAGGACAAGGCAAAGTTTGTACCTTGGGGAAGTTTTTAACCTAAGCTAGTAAGAATAAGCTTAGGGGGTCTTTCATGCAAGTCCCCACATCTGTACCCTGGAGTTCAGAGTGGGGAACGAACCTTGACATCACCACAGTGACATTCACTGATCCAGTAACTACTCCGAACAAATTCCCTGCTGTGGGACAAAACTCCACTGACAGGGATGGGTCTGTGACTATGTACACCAGCAGAGATTTTGGATCTTGTGAGCCAGAGAAGCCCTAACTTTGCAACAAGATAGTCCAAACCGGCACGTTCTCAGGAATCTGGTTATCTTAGCTTAAAAAGGTTAAGGGTTCACTTGGTCATAATTTATAAGCACCTCTGTGGCGAAATAAAATTTAGTAACAGGCTCTTCAATCTAGCAGACAAAGGTCTAGAAAATCCAGTCATTGGATGTTGAAGCTAGACAAATTTGGACTGGAAATAAGATGCAAATGTTTAACACTGAAGGTAACTAACCATTGGAACAACTTACCAAGGGTTGTGGTGGATTCTCCATCACTGACAATTTTAAAATGAAGACTGGATGCCTTTCTAAAAGCTATGCTTGAATTCAAATAGGAATTAATTCAGGGAAGTTTTCTGGTGTGTGATACACAGGTGGTCAAACTAAATGATCCTAGTGGTCCCTACAGGCCTTAAAATCTATTAATCTATTTGCCTATTTATTTACATAACTGTAAATAAATGAAGAAGCATTGGCCTATCCATCAATCTAGAGGGATATAAGTTGCAGGTTGGTTGATTTCACTAGTAGTTCAAGGCTGAATGGAATCAGCTCTGCACTGCAGTAACTCGGAGAGGGACCCTGGGTTTGAACTGCTCCTTCTCAGACCAGCTGGAGTGAATTAGCACAATGAAGCTACATCGATTTACACCAGCTGAACTGTAGTCCCTTCCTCCCCAAGATGGCCCCTGCCAACTTGGGGCTGTTTCATTCATTTAGTTACAGAAACAGTTGATTTATCATCCTTTCCCCCACTGTTTCTCTTTTACTTAATTAATCCTCATTTATCCCTGTTTGGGCAGCTAGTAGGATTCACTGCCCCAGATCCCTGCATGTATTCTTCTCATTCTCTTCCCCCCCGCAAGCAATGAAGTCTCAAGAAGAGGTCAGATCTACCCTTGGTCCCAGAGATTCCAAGTCACTTGATGGCACTAGCTACTTAGCATCCTTCCCATAAAGCTGTTGGTTAAAGTAAAAAAGAAAAGGGTGGAGTCTAGAGTTTGAATAGATATGTGGACAGAGTTGGTAACGGGCTTTGTTGCAAGGATAGGTTCCTGGGTTAGTGATTCTGTTGTGTGGTGTATGGTTGCTGGTAAATATTTGCTTCAGGTTGTGGGGGCTGTCTGTAAGCAAGGACTGGCCTGTCTCCCAAGATCTGTGAGAGTGATGGGTCGTCCTTCAGGATAGGTTGTAGATCCTTGATGATGCGTTGGAGAGGTTTTAGTTGGGGGCTGAAGATGATGGCTAGTGGCGTTCTGTTATTTTCTTTGTTGGGCTTGTCCTGTATTCAGGGGACACCATCATAGGGCCTAATCACATCGGCCACACCATCAGAGGCTCGTTCACCAGCACATCTACCAATGTGATATATGCCATCATGTGCCAGCAATGCCCCTCTGCCATGTACATTGGTCAAACTGGACAGTCTCTACGTAAAAGAATAAATGGACACAAATCAGATGTCAAGAATTATAACATTCAAAAACCAGTCGGAGAACACTTCAATCTCTCTGGTCACTCGATTACAGACCTGAGAGTGGCTATTCTTCAACAAAAATACTTCAAAAACAGAGTCCAATGAGAGACTGCTGAATTGGAATTAATTTGCAAACTGGATACAATTAACTTAGGCTTGAATAGAGACTGGGAGTGGATGGGTCATTACACAAAGTGAAACTATTTTCCCATGTTATTTCTCATCCCCCCTCACCCCCCACTGTTCCTCAGACGTTCTTTTCAACTGCTGGAAATGGCCCACCTTGATTATCACCCCAAAAGGTCTTCTTCCTCCCCGCCCTTTCCTGCTGGTAATAACTCATCTTAAGTGATCACTCTCCTTACAGTGTGTATGATAAAACCCATTGTTTCATGTTCTCTGTTTCTGTATATAAATCTCCCCACTGTATTTTCCACTGAATGCATCTGATGAAGTGAGCTGTAGCTCATGAAAGCTTATGCTCAAATAAATTTGTTAGTCTCTAAGGTGCCACAAGTACTCCTTTTCTTTTTGCGAATACAGACTAACACGGCTGCTACTCTGAAACCTGTCATTATGCAAGGCACTGAATTTAGCCGTATGGAGTGGAAATCTATCGACTTCATGAAAAAACTCATACAGATACAGACAGACATCATCTTCCTCTCCAAATGCAAAGAGATGGACATCATACCAAAAGGACTGAAGGTAAAAAAATCCATTACAATCTACATACCACACAAACTATGCTGACAGCTTGTGCCACACACTCTCAAAGAAACTGCGGAACCACCTGATCAACATCTTCTACAGCAAACACGGAAAGATTAAGAATGAGTTCTCAAAACTAGATACTCTCATAAAAAAACAACCTTCCACACAAACTTCCTCGTGGCTGGACTTTACAAAACCTAGACAAGCCATTTACAACACACACTTTGCTTCTCTACAAAAGAAAAAGGGCACTAAACTCTTGAAACTACTACATGCCACAAGGGGCCACAAGGGGCCACAACAGTGGTTCCCTTAACCCACCCAGCAATATTGTTGATCTATCCAACTATACTTTTAGCCCAGCAGAAGAATCTGTCCTATCTTGGGGCCTCTCCTTTTGCCACTCCACCCCCACGAACATGATACAGTTCTGTGGTGACCTAGAATCCTATTTTCGACATCTCCAACTCAAGGAATATTTCCAACACACCTCTAATCAACGTATTAACCCACAGAGACCTTCCTACCAACACTACAAAAAGAAGGATTCTGGGTGGACTCCTCCTGAAGGTTGAAACCTCAGACTGGATTTCTACATAGAGTGCTTCCGCCGACGTGCACGGGCTGAAATTGTGGAAAAGCAGCATCACTTGCCCCATAACCTCAGCTGTGCAGAACACAATGCCATCCACAGCCTCAGAAACCACTCTGACATCATAATCAAAATGGCTGACAAAGGAGGTGCTGTCGTCATCATGAATAGGACGGAATATGAACAAGAGGCTACTAGGCAGCTCTCCAACACCACTTTCTACAAGCCATTACCCTCTCTTCCCACTGAGGGTTACCAAAAGAAATTACACCATTTGCTCAAGAAATTCCCTGAAAAAGCACAAGAACAAATCTGCACAGAGACTCCCCTGGAACCCCGACCTCGAGTATTCTATGTGCTACCCAAGATCCATAAACCTGGAAATCCTGGACGCCCCATCATCTCAGGCATTGGCACCCTGACAGCAGGACTGTCTGGCTATGTAGACTCCCTCCTCAGGCCCTACGCTACCAGCCCTCCCAGCTATCTTCGAGACACCACTGACTTGCTGTGGAAACTACAATCCATCGGTGATCTTCCTAAAAATACCATCCTAGCCACTATGGATGTGGAAGCCCTCTACACCAGCATTCCACACAAAGATGGACTACAAGCCATCAGGAACAGTATCCCCGATAATGTCACGACTAACCTGGTGGCTGAACTTTGTGACTTTTTCCTCACCTATAACTATTTCACATTTGGGGACAATGTATACCTTCAAATCAGCGGCACTGTGATGGGTACCTGCATGGCCCCACAGTAGGCCAACATTTTTATGGCTGACTTAGAACAATGCTTCCTCAGCTCTCGTCCCCTAATGCCCGTACTCTACTTGCGCTACATTGATGACGTTTTCATCATCTGGACCCATGGAAAAGAAGCCCTTGAGGAATTCCACCATGATTTCAACAATTTCCATCCCACCATCAACCTCAGCCTGGACCAGTCCACACAAGAGATCCACTTCCTGGACACTATGGTGCTAATAAGCAATGGTCACATAAACACCACCCTATACCGGAAAACTACTGACCGCTATTCCTACCTACATGCCTCCAGGTTTCACCCAGATCACACCACATGATCCATTGTCTACAGCCAAGCTCTACAATACAACTGCATTTGCTCCAACCCCTCAGACAGAGACAAAAACCTACAAGATCTCTATCAAGCATTCTTACAACTACAATACCCACCTGCTGAAGTGAAGAAACAGATTGACAGAGCCAGAAGAGTACCCAGAAGTCACCTACTACAGGACAAACCCAACAAAGAAAATAACAGAACACCACTAGCCATCACCTTCAGCCCCCAACTAAAACCTCTTCAATGCATCCTCAAAGAACCCATCACTCTCACAGATCTTGGGAGACAGGCCAGTCCTTGCTTACAGACAGCCCCTCAAACTGAAGCAAATACTCACCAGCAACCACACACCACACAACAGAACCACTAACCCAGGAACCTATCCTTGCAACAAAGCCCATTGCCAACTCTGTCCACATATCTATTCAGGGGACACCATCATAGGGCCTAATCACATCAGTCACACTATCAGAGGCTCGTTCACCTGCGCATCTACCAATGGGATATATGCCATCATGTGCCAGCAATGCCCCTCTGCCATGTACATTGGTCAAACTGGACAGTCTCTACGTAAAAGAATAAATGGACACAAATCAGACATCAAGAATTATAACATTCAAAAACCAGTCGGAGAACACTTCAATCTCTTCGGTCACTCGATTACAGACCTAAAAGTGGCAATTCTTCAACAAAAAAACTTCTAAAACAGACTCCAATGAGAGACTGCTGAATTGGAATTAATTTGCAAACTGGATACAACTAATTTAGGCTTGAATAAAGACTGGGAGTAGATGTGTCATTACACAAAGTAAAACTATTTCCCCTTGTTTATTTCCTCTCCTACTGTTCTTGTAAAGTGCTGGAAATGGCCCACCTTGATTATCACTACAAAAGGTTTCCCCCTGCCCCCTGCACTCCTGCTGGTAATAGCTCCCCTTTCCTGATCACTCTTGTTACAGTGTGTATGGTAACACCCATTGTTTCATGTTCTCTGTGTATATAACATCTCCCCACTATATTTTCCACTGTATGCATCTGAGACTCTCTGGATTAAGTTTAGAAGTGTGAGCAACAAGGGTGATGTTGTGGTGGGAGTCTGCTGTAGACCACCGGACCGGGGGATGAGGTGGACGAGGCTTTCTTCTGGCAACTAACGGAAATTACTAGATCGCAGGTCCTGGTTCTCATGGGAGACTTCAGTCACCCTGATATCTGCTGGGAGAGCAATACAGTGGTGCACACACAATCCAGGAAGTTTTTGGAAAGTGTAGGGGACAATTTCCGGGTACAAGTGCTGGAGGAACCATCGAGGGGCAGAGCTCTTCTTGACCTGCTGCTCACAAACCAGGAAGAATTAATAGGTGAAGCAAAAGTGGATGGGAACCTGGGAGGCAGTGACCATGAGATGGTCGAGTTCAGGATCCTGACACAAGGAAGAAAGGAGAGCAGCAGAATACGGACCCTGGACTTCAGAAAAGCAGACTTTGACTTCCTCAGGGAACTGATGGGCAGGATCTCCTGGGAGGATAACATGAGTGGGAAAGGAGTCCAGGAGAGCTGGCTGTATTTTCAAGAATACCAAAGCAAACCACAATTCAGGAAAAAACCATCCCGATGTGTAGAAAGAATAGTAAATATGACAGGTGACCAGCTTGGCTTAAAGGTGAAATCCCTGCTGATCTTAAATACAAAAAAGCAGCTTACAAGAAGTGGAAGATTGGATAAATGACCAGGGAGGAGTATAAAAATATTGCTTAGGCATGCAGGAGTGAAATCAGGAAGGCCAAATCACACTTGGAGTTGCAGCTAGCAAGGGATGTTAAGTGTAACAAGAAGGGTTTCTACAGGTATGTTAGCAACAAGAGGATCTTAGGGATAATGGTAGCATGACAAATGGGAATGAGGATATGGAGGTAGATATTACCATATCTGAGGTAGAAGCGAAACTCAAACAGCTTAATGGGACTAAATCGGGGGGCCCAGATAATCTTCATCCAAGAATATTAAAGGAATTGGCACCTGAAATTGCAAGCCCATTAGCAAGAAGTTTTAATGAATCTGTAAACTCAGGGGTTGTACCGTATGACTGGATAATTGCTAATATAGTTCCTATTTTTAATAAAGGAAAAAAAAGTGATCCGGGTAACTACAGGCCAGTTAGTTTGACATCTGTAGTATGCAAGGTCCTGGAAAAAATTTTGAAGGAGAAATTAGTTAAGGACATTGAAGTCAATGGTAATGGTACAAAATACAACATGGTTTTACAAAAGGTAGATCGTGCCAAACCAACCTAATCTCCTTTTTTGAAAAAGTAACAGATTTTTTAGATAAAGGAAATGCAGTGGATCTAATTTACCTAGATTTCAGTAAGGCATTTGATACCGTGCCACATGGGGAATTATTAGTTAAATTGGAGAAGATGGGGATCAATATGAACATCAAAAGGTGGATAAGGAATTGGTTAAAGGGGAGACTACAACGGGTCCTACTGAAAAGCGAACTGTCAGGTGGGAGGAAGGTTACCAGTGAAGTTCTTCAGGGATCAGTTTTGGGACCAATTTTATTTAATCTTTTTATTACTGACCTTGGCACAAAAAGTGGGAGTGTGCTAATAAAGTTTGCAGATGATACAAAGCTGGGAGGTATTGCCAATTCAGAGAAGGATATTATACAGGAGGATCTGGATAACCTTGTAAACTGGAGTAATAGTAATAGGATGAAATTTAATAGTGAGAAGTGTAAGGTTATGCATTTAGGGATTAATAACAAGAATTTTAGTTATAAGTTGGGGACGCATCAATTAGAAGTAACGGAAGAGGAGAAGTACCTTGGAGTATTGGTTGGTCATAGGATGACTATGAGCTGCGAATGTGATATGGCTGTGAAAAAAGCTAATGCGGTTTTGGGATGCATCAGGAGAGGCATTTCCAGTAGGGATAAGGAGGTTTTAGTACCATTATACAAGGCACTGGTGAGACCTCACCTAGAATACTGTGTGCAGTTCTGGTCTCCCATGTTTAAAAAGGATGAATTCAAACTGGAGCAGGTACAGAGAAGGGCTACTAGGATGATCCTAGGAATGGAAAACTTGTCTTATGAAAGGAGACTTAAGGAGCTTGGTTTGTTTAGCCTAACTAAAAGAAGGTTGAGGGGAGATATGATTGCTCTCTATAAATATATCAGAGGGATAAATACAGGAGAGGGAGAGGAATTATTTCAGCTCAGTACCAATGTGGACACAAGAACAAATGGGTATAAACTGGCCACCAGGAAGTTTAGACTTGAAATTAGACGAAGGTTTCTAACCATCAGAGGAGTGAAGTTTTGGAATAGCCTTCAAGGGAAGCAGTGGGGGCAAAAGATCTATCTGGTTTTAAGATTCTACTGGATAAGTTTATGGAGGAGATGGTATGATGGGATAATGGGATTTTGGTAAGTAATTGATCTTTAAATATTCAGGGTAAATAGGACTAATCCCCTGAGATGGGATATTAGATGGATGGGATCTGAGTTACCCAGGAAAGAATTTTCTGTAGTATCTGGTTGGTGAATCTTGCCCATATGCTCAGGGTTTAGCTGATCGCCATATTTGGGGTTGGGAAGGAATTTTCCTCCAGGGCAGATTGGAGAGGCCCTGGAGGTTTTTTGCCTTCCTCTGTAGCATGGGGCATGGGTCACTTGAGGGAGGCTTCTCTGCTCCTTGAAGTCTTTAAACCATGATTTAAGGACTTCAATAGCTCAGACATAGGTAAGGTTTTTCGTAGGAGTGGGTGGGTGAGATTCTGTGGCCTGCGCTGTGCAGGAGGTCGGACTAGATGATCAGAATGGTCCCTTCTGACCTTAGTATCTATGAATCTATGAACAAGAAGAAAGTCAAGGAAAGTGTGGGCCCCTTACTGAATGAGGGAGGCAACCTAGTGACAGAGGATGTGGAAAAAGCTAATGTACTCAATGCTTTTTTTACCTCTGTCTTCACGAATAAGGTCAGCTCCCAGACTACTGCACTGGGCAGCACAGCATGGGGAGGAGGTGACCAGCCCTCTGTGGAGAAAGAAGTGTTTCGGGACTATTTAGAAAAGCTGGACGAGCACAAGTCCATGGGGCCGGATGTGCTGCATCCGAGAGTGCTAAAGGAGTTGGCGGATGTAAATGCAGAGCCATTGGCCATTATCTTTGAAAATTCATGGCATTCGGGGGAGGTCCCGGATGACTGGAAAAAGGCTGATATTGTGCCCATCTTTTAAAAAAGGGAAGAAGGAGGATCCGGGGAACTACAGGCCAGTCAGCATCACCTAAGTCCCTGGAAAAATCATGGAGCAGGTCCTCAAGGAATCCATTCTGAAGCACTTAGAGGAGAGGAAAGTGATCAGGAACAGCTAGCATGGATTCACCAAGGCCAAGTCATGCCTGACTAATCTAATTGCCTTCTATTATGAGATGACTGGCTCTGTGGATGAGGGGAAAACAGTGGACGTGTTATTCCTTGACTTTAGCAAAGCTTTTGACACAGTTTCCCACAGTATTCTTGCCAGCAAGTTAAAGAAGTATGGGCTGGATGAATGGACTATAAGGTAGATAGAAAGCTGGCTAGATCGTCGGGCTCAATGGGTAGTGATCAATGGCTCCATGTCTAGTTGGCAGCCGGTATCAAGTGGAGTGCCCCCAGGGTCGGTGCTGGGCCCGGTTTTGTTCAATATCTTCATTAATGATATGAAGGATGATGTGGATTGCACCCTCAGCAAGTTTGCAGATGATACTGGGGGAGGGGGGGGAGGAATAGCTCAGTGGCTTGAGCATTGGCCTGCTAAACCTAGGGTTGTAAGTTCAATTCTTAAGGAGGCCATTTAGGGATCTGGGGCAAAAATTGGGAATTGGTCCTGCTTTGAGCAGGGGGTTGGACTAGATGACCTCCTGAGGTCCCTTCCAACCCTGATATTATATGATTCTATGACACTAAACTGGGAGGAGAGGTAGATACGCTGGAAGGTAGGGATAGGATACAGAGAGACCTAGACAAATTAGAGAATTGGACCAAAAGAAATCTGATGAGGTTCAACAAGGACAAGTGCAGAGTCCTGCACTTAGGACAGAAGAATCCCATGCACCACTACAGACTAGAGACCGAATGGCTAGACAGCAGTTCTGCAGAAAAGGACCTAGGGGTTACAGTGGCTGAGAAGCTGGATATGAGTCAACAATGTGCCCTTGTTGCCAAGAAGGCCAATGGCATTTTGTGATGTATAAGTAGGGGCATTGCCAGCAGATTGAGGGACGTGATCATTCCTCTCTATTCGACATTGGTGAGGCCTCATAGAATCATAGAATCATAGAATATCAGGGTTGGAAGGGACCCCAGAAGGTCATCTAGTCCAACCCCCTGCTCAAAGCAGGACCAAGTCCCAGTTAAATCATCCCAGCTAGGGCTTTGTCAAGCCTGAGTACTGTGTCCAGTTTTGGGCCTCACACTACAAGAAAGATGTGAAAAAATTGGAAAGTGTCCAGCGAAGGACAACAAAAATGATTAGGGGACTGGAGCACATGACTTATGAGGAGAAGCTGAGGGAACTGGGATTGTTTAGTCTGCGGAAGAGAAGAATTAGGGGGGATTTGATAGCTGCTTTCAACTACCTGAAAGGGGGTTCCACAGAGGATGGATCTAGACTGTTCTCAGTGGTGCAGATGACAGAACAAGGAGTAATGGTCTCAAGTTGCAGTGGGGGAGGTTTAGGTTGGATATTAGGAAAATCTTTTTCACTAGGAGAGTGGTGAAGCACTGGAATGCATTACCTAGGGAGGTGGTGGAATTTCCTTCCTTTGAGGTTTTTAAGGTCAGGCTTGACAAAGCCCTGGCTGGGACGATTTAGTTGGGAATTGGTCCTGCTTTGAGCCGGGGATTGGACTAGATGACCTCCGGAAGTCCCTTCCAACCCTGATATTCTATGATTTTATGAGTCTATGGATAATCAAGTTTGTTTCCTTTTGAGCATTGGACTAAGTTCACCAGGAAAAGAGCTATGAGCAAGAGACTCTCTCAAGCTGTAGTAAGGACTTGGCCAGTCTCAATGCTGCTGTATTTCCTAAGATAGATAGAGAATACTCACATCAATTTTTCTTAATCAGCCTATAGAAATCTTGAAAATCTTGAAATCTTGGGAAAGTGTCTAGTAAAGGTGAATAACTAAGAACTGTCTGGAAGTTGTGTGCTGTTCCCAGATGTTCTGCAAGCAGAAAACAGAAGAAACTTGATCAATTAGTTATGTGCTACTAATAGATTTGCTCCCCTTGGATTATTTCAGCCTGTGATGCTCCATGGTGGAGTGTTTGCTAACTTCATTCTATTATCTCTGGACATCGTTGTAGTAAATGTAATTTGTTCACACAAACTCAAAAGCATCGGATTAGAATTTTTACCATATTTTCCAAAAGAAATTCATGTCTGGGCTAGCAAATGTCAGTCCAATGGAAAATGTTGTCAGAAAGCTACAAGGATGGCTTCTACTGGGAAAGTGTCGCTGCAAATTACTGTATATACCCGTTGGTATGTATATATAACCATTCATTATGCACTACCCCAAATGGCCACTGAAGGCCACTTTCTCCCCATAGGATTATCCTGCAAGTGCCCTATTAAAGTACAGATGTATAAACTCATAAAAGCAGCAAGTTTCACAATTTGGTTTCATCAGTTTTTTAACACCACATTTCATTCCCACACCCATTAAATGTTATTGTCCCCTGAGTTGTGCCCACAACACAAGGAGAAAGTGTCTCTAGGTCACTGACGTCAGAGATGGAAAAGACCTAAGTGATCTTGTCCTATCCTCTGCATAACTCCACTGTAAGATTGTTCACTGTAATATATGCTCCTGTGGAATCTAACACTGAGTGATTCACATGGTGTCCCCACCAGCTCAGTCCACAGCTGGATATCTTGCCTAAAGTTGGCTCTGATCAGCCTCACTAAATAATTCCTAATCATTTGAGCTGGTTGGAAACCAGTTCTTGCCTACCCAATTTATTTTACAGTTAAAAATATTTTTGCCAAAATCTGAAATGAGAAAATGCCACTATGATTCCTCATGGGTCATGTAGTTTGGGTGCATCATGCCCTTGCTCTCCTCTGAGAAGATTGTGTAGGACTGAACATTGCTCTGTGCATGACAGTTAACTAGAGGCCAGGAAAGGCATTTCTATGAAATTCTGTGTTGTGTGAAGAGCCAATTTTTGACTGAATGGGTGAACTGAAAAAAAAAATTGTTTCAGGTCAATCCAAAACTAACTGAAAAAAGTCAAAAAAAATTTTGCTGCTGGTTGAACAAAATGTTTTGGTCGACCCAAAATGAAATGTTTCTTTTTGTTTTTTTTTAAACTTTTAAAAAATTAAATAAAATACAAAACAGTCATTTTGAATTGAAGTCAAAACTTTTAATTTTGAAAATGTTGAAACAAAACATTTAAACTTTTTTTTTCTCCCAACCAAAACAATTTAGCGAATTCAACACAAATTTGTAAAATGTTTTGATCAATCTGAATTTTTTGTTTGGTGAAAAAAGCTGTGGCTGAAAAATTTTGCTCACCTCTAGTGAAAACTTCACAGTAATCCGGACATACAAAATATTTAACGTAGCTGTGAACCTCAATGGCCTAGATACAGCAGCTAATTCTAGCCATTAGTACATAACTGCCTCACACCCTCAATTGTTCCTAAAGCTGGTTGAAAGAAAAATGTATAGTACATGGAGGCTGAAGACATTAAAGTACAGATCAGAGAGAAAAGAATTTACTGTAAAAAATGTCTAAGCCACTGAAAAGCAGCTGGATCATTATAACACTGAAAATATTGTCAGTATCACAGAATGAAGAAAACATTACAAGATGATACACACCTGTCTACAAAAAATGCTCTGATATATTATGCTATTTCTCAGATTTCATAATAGGGATTAAAGACTGAATGCCAAAAACCCGCAAAGGTGTAAATCGACATAGTCCTATTCAATAGTGCCTACAGCCGTACGCATATTACACACCATTGGCAGCAGTGAGGAGCACCCAGCGCTGATCACCTCATTGCCAGTTCAGGTTTACCATTCTGACCCACTGTCATGGCAAGGGGGTGGTGGAGCCAAAATTGACTGAGTGCATGCCGCTACTCCTTGCCACAGGTGTAGGGCAAGCTCCTGCACCACAATTCATCTCCAGGGACCTGCCCAACCCTGCCCCACTTCCAAAAGCCCATGTCCTCTCCCAGAGATGGGGAGTGACATTGCATCTGTGTGGGCTGTGCTAGAAGGTGGGAGCTGAACATGGTGTGGACTAGGCAGGTGACATGCTGGGGCCAGCGACTGCATCAGGGATGGCCCCATGGGGATTGACAGTGCGCACCATGGGAAAAACTTGTGGGGGTGCCCAGACCCTGTTCAGGTCAGTGGGGATTTATCCCAGCTGAGAATCTGGCCCTATCTGCTTATCTAATAGGGTTCCTCTCCATATTCATAGATTCCAAAGCCAGAAGGGACCACGGTGATCATCTAGTCTCACCTCCACTATAACATGGGCCATAGAACTACCCTGAATTAATTCCTGTTTGAACTAGAGCAGATCTTGAAGAGAAATACCCAGTCTTGATTTAAAAATTTCCAGTATGGAAGAATACACCACAGCCCTTGGTAATTTCCTCCAATGTTTAATTATTCTCACTGTTAAAAATTGTGCCTTATTTCTAGTCAGACTTTATCTAGCTTCAACTTCCAGCCATTGTATCTTGTTAGACCTTTGTCGGCTAAATTAAAGAGCCAGGAATTATCAGATTTCTCTTTTCCCTGTAGGTACTTATAGACTGTGATCAAGTCACCCCTTTACCTTTTCTTCTTTTCAAAGAAACCCTTTGCAGATAGCACCTACATGCGTCTGTGTTTGGGGTTATTCCCCTTCTAGCTGGACACAGCTCTGTCATTCTCCAGCTCTGGCTGGGAGAGAAGTGGAAAGTCCATGAGGCCTGTGTCCCCTGCCTCGTGCCCTATATCTTAGTGCCTCTGCCAGATTCCAAAGGAAGAAAGTTTGTAAAAGGAGTTGGGGCCTGACCCAAGCAAATTAGTGCTAGTTGTAGTAGTAGTTTTTGTGATTCTGATATGGGTGAAGTGAGACCGTCTGCTCCACATGTGTATGGTGAGAGTTACATGTGGATATGCACACACAACATGCACACTCAAACACCCGCCCAGCCATACACCCCACATCTATATGCTACATGTTCACACAGGCACACATGCTATATGCATGCACACATGACACATGCATCTGTGAGCAAAGGCTTTAAAACAATCGACTCAGGATCCATTTTAAGCTTTATTGAAGAAGTGGCCAGGGGAAACATTCAGGACCAAAGCCTCAGGTGGCTGGATAGTGCTGGTGAGTCATCACCTTATTTCATTGAATAATGTGAATTCAATGAATGGTGCAGAGCCAGGGAGAAGCTGATTGAAACGAGTTCTCTCTGTGATGAGTGACAGAGCTGGGTTCTAGAACTGCACTCAGGAAATGGATTGCAATCTATCATGCAGGACGAGGTTAAGTTTTACATCTCAGAGGAGTTGCTGCTGGAGCCATCTCTCGTCGGAGTTCTTTATGAGGCCCCTTGCTCGGTCTCTTCTTTGGGGTCATAAGCCAGATTGGTGTAACGTGGTGGAGAGGCCATTGGTACAGAAGGAACCCCAAAGTTTGCATTGGCAGCATATGGCATGAACAACATGGCCTGCAAAACAAAAGAGATCAGCCCTCACACCCTCACAACGATTACCTTCCTCACCTCTCCATTTTCACTCCAGCATCTTCCACATATTCTTTGCCACCATCACTTTTCTCAGTCCGCCATGCTCACCCCCATCACCTTCCTCACCCTTCCACTCCCTTTCATCAACACATTTTTCAACATTACCACCATCGTCTTCCTAATCCTTCTAGTTCGTATAACTGGAACAGGTGCATCCCCGGTGTAAGTCTCCTGCTGTGACTGGCATTACACCAGGGATGAATCTGTGCAATCATCACTGTCAACACCCTTCTTGCTATCGGTAGGATTTTTCCTATGGAGGGGCATGGGTCCCAGGTGTCACAGAACATGACCCTGGTCTCTTGATATAGTGATGACATTTTGGATGTGGAAGCTAGATGTTCTCTTGGGTCCTGAGTGCAGCAGGTTTGTGTGAGGCACTTAAAAGGTTAATGTGGTAGGTCTCACTATGCCACAGAGCATCCCTCTGTGCTCCTTGCTAGGGCTGCTTGAAAATTTCCTGTCAACAAGCTGATTTTCAAAGAAAAAAAACAAAAACAAAAAAAACCCCAAACTCCAAACTTTTATGTTTAACTCAATGAATTGTTTCATGAAAAGTATCCAGTTTCCAGGGAAAAATTAAATTTTTCATCCAAAAAGTGAATGCCCTAAAACTTAAGGATTTCAATTTGGAGATGCTGCAGTGCCATGGGAGATGTAGTTTGTTTGCCTGTTGTCCCCTATTCCTTGCTATGGATCAGGCTCACTGGCGAGACTGCATTTCCCACGATGCACCATGGCCAGGGACTCCCAGGATGCAACAACCTCCCCTCACTAAAAGGGGGACAATGTTGGGAGTTGTAGTCAAACTAAGGAACCTGGCCCACAAAGAAGAATGGCAACATGATGCATTCAAACTACAATCCTCATTAGGCACCGCAACAGCATTTCTACATTGAAATCTTTTGGGTTTTGTTGAAATACTTTGGTATTCAAATTTCTGCCAAAAAATATAAAATGTCTGGAAAATTTAGACAAAAACAGGTGGGGGTTTTTTTTCATAAAAACTTAACACAGTTTGAGAAAACATTAGTTTATCAGTGTGTGAGCCTACCAACTCCCAGGTCAACCATGGGTTAACCTCATCTCAGCTACTCCCTTCGCTCTTCCAAGATGCTCAGCGGAAGGGCCAGGAGAACTGCTGCATGGGAGGCAGCCAGCCAGCCTTTGGGGAGGTCACAGTCACATCAGCCTCAAAGCAGTGAGTTGTATTCCTGTCTGCCTAGAAACATTGTCCCTGGAGGGAATGTCCACAGCTATAGCTTTTGAGAGGGGAGTTTGCAGCATCATGATTCCATGGCTGGTTCTATGCTAGCCCCACCAGCTGCTCTAAAACAAAGGCTGGTGATGACCCCCAAGGAGTTGTCCATCTGTCAGGTACTGCTGAAGCACAAGGGACTCTGTCCATGCCTCAATACATCCCCTCCACCAAGGGAGTTCGAGCTGGCTGTGCCAGGTGGGGAATTCCATGCCAAGGGAATTCTCTGCTGGAGAGCTCCAGTGACTTTCAGTGGCACAAAATCCACAGCTCAGGTTCTGGCCCCGTTACAGTTTCCTGTCCCCCACCCCGCCACACCCCACCCCGCTACCTGGCACGGGGACATGCAATGCAGCTCCACAGAAATTAAAACACTGACAACGAAGGTCAATGTGGTGGCAGTGAAAACTGGGATTACTTCCCCCTCCCATTAAAAAATGATTCAGTAACTTGGATCGTGGTGCCAGCAGCCTGGTAAGGAATCAGGGTAAAAAGGGCCAGAAAATAGGGTTATTTCCTCTGCCAAAAATATCAACAAAAATCTATCAACCAGCAAAATATTTTGATTCAACATGGAACCACAGTGCCTCATGGGAGTTGTAGTTTGGGTGCCTTATACTTTCATTGTCCCGTATGAGCTGTGTTTACTGGCAGGACTATATCTCCCATGGTTTATCACTTTCCCCTTGTTGCAGAGGGAAGGGATGTGTCACAAAGGTCCCTGCCCATGGTGCATCATGGGAGATATAAGTGCTGCAAGATATGGCCCATAGAGGAAAATGATAGCACATGGCAGCTGAACAACAACTGCCACCAGGCACCATAGTTCCACTTTGAGTCTAAATAGTTTGGTTTTCAGTAGGGTTGTCAATTAGTAGTAGTTAACTCATGTGATTAACTCAAAAAAATTAATCGTGATTAATTGCAGTTTTAATTGCATGTTAAACAATAATAGAATACTAACTGAAATTTATTAAATATTTTTGGATGTTCTTCTACATTTTCAAACATATCTATTTCAATTACAACACAGAATATAAAATGAGCACTGTACACTTTGTATTATTATTAATTACAAATATTTGCACTGTAAAAATTATAAACAAAAGAAATAGTATTTTCAGTTCATCTTCTACAAGGATTGTAGTGCAATCTCTGTCATGAAAGTGCAAATTACAAATGTAGATTTTTTTTGCTTTGTAACTGCACTCAAAATCAAAATAATATAAAACTTTAGAACCTGCAAGTCCACTCAGTCCTACTTCTTGTTCAGCCAATCACTCAGACAAACAAGTTTGTTTACATTTACAGGAGATAATGCTACCCGTTTCTTATTTACGATGTCACCTGAAAGTGAGAACAGGCGTTCGCATGGCTTTGTTGTAGCTGGCATCAGATGATATTTACGTGCCAGATATGCTAAACATTCATAACCCCCTTCATGATTTGGCCACCATTCCAGAGGACATGCTTCCATGCTGATGAGGCTCATTAAAAAAATAATGCATTAATTAAATTTGTGACTGAACTCCTTGTTAGAGAATTGTAAGTCTCCTGCTCTGTGTTTTACCTGCATTCGCCATATATTTCATGTTATAGCAGTCTTGGATGATGACCCAGCACATGTTGTTCATTTTCACAACACTTTTACTGCAGATTTGACAAAACACAAAGAAGGTAACAATGTGAAATTTCTAAAGATAGCTACAGCACTCGACACAAGATTTAAGGATCTGAAGTGCTTTCCAAAATCTGAGAAGGATGAGGTGATGCTTTCAGAAGTCTTAAAAGAGCATCACTCCAATGCAGAAACTACAAAACCCGAAAAACCAAAAAAGATAATCAACCTTCTGACTTAGATGATGAAAATGAACATGTGTCAGTCTGCAATGCTTTGGGATGATTATCGAGCAGAACCTGTCATCAGCATGGATGCATGTCCCATGCAATGGTGGTCAAAGCGTGAAGGGACATATGAATCTTTAATGCATCTGGCATGTAAATATCTTGTGATGCCAGCTACAACAGTGCCATACGAACACCTGTTCTCACTTTCAGGTGACATTTTAAACAAGAAGCGGGCAGCATTATCTCCCGCAAATGTAAACAAACTTGTTTGTCTAAGCAATTGGCTGAACAAGAAGTAGGACTGAGTGGACTTGCAGGCTCTAAAGTTTGACATTGTTTTATTTTTGAGTGCAGTTATTTTTATGTACATAATTCTACGTTTGTAAGTTCAACTTTCATGATAAAGAAATTGCACTACAGTACTTGTATTAAGGGAATTGAAATACAATTTCTTGTTTCTTTTTAGAGTGCAAATATCTGTAATAAAAATAAATATAAAGTGAGCACTGTGCACTTTGTATTCTGTGTTGTAATTGAAATCAATATATTTGAAAATGTGGAAAACATCAAAAATATTTAAATAAATGGTATTTTGTTATTGTTTACCAGTGCAATTAATTGCCATTAATTTTTTTAATCACCATTATTTTTTTAATCATTTGACTGCCCTAGTTTTCAGGTGGTCAGTGTTTTGGCAAAATAGCAATATTTTCTGGAGAAAGCAGGTGCTTTCTGCTAAAATTCTCATATAGTTGAAACCCCAATTTCCCATCTAAAAAATGATTTGACAAAATTTTCAACCAGGACTAAATCAGGGACTGTCATTTCCTCCTTTACTGTCTCCGTCATACACATTCAGGCCCTTCCCCATGGACACTCCTCCCATCAGGGAGGGCCCTTCATTCAGGCAAACATCTTCCCTTCCTTTCACCACATGCTCTGACTTGCATCCCGTTTGAGAACTGAAAGACTCACGGTGTTGGGGGTATAGCAGATGGCTCGGCATGCAAAGTACGAGGTTGAGACGGCGACAGAGAACTCCAGGATGGTCATCAAGAACAGCATGACCGTGATCCCCTTCACGGCATCCTGCGGAGCACAAAACCACAGGGGATGCTAATTACTCTTGACTGCTAGAGGTAACACAGGGCTGCCATGAGGGGATGCACTGGGGAGTCCAATTCTGGGAAGGCTGAAATGCACTCCCAGTTCTTTTCTCTTTTCAGGCACACAGAATTCTCCTCCTCATTCAAACTACTCAACAGCCCTGGTAATTGTGATGCATGGAGCCACACCACTGTCAGGAGATCATAAGATTCTCTTTTCTCCTGGGTCTGCAGGGAGCTGCATCCCTGAGATGCAGCCATTTGTCAAGATGGAGGATCATAAAGCCTAGGGGAGGCTGTGTGACCTAGTAGCTCAAACACTGCACTACAACTCAGAAGAGCTGAATTTGGTTCCAAGCTCTGCCACTAGCTTGCTTGTGATTTTGGACAAGTGGCTTCACTCCCCTGTGCCTCAGTGACCCCATTTGTGCAAAGTGGGATTAAATAAAATAGAACAGACATTGGAATCTAATCCTATGCCTGCTGAAATCAATAGGAGTTATTATTAATTTATATGTTGATAGCAGCTGGAAACCCCAGTCATGAATCAAGACTCTATTATGCTAGGTGTTGTCCAAAACAGAAGAAAAACATGTTCCCTGCCTGATATTTGACATGAGCAGGAGTTTTGACACTGGCTTTATCCATCAGAACCAAATCAGAAACTCTGGAGCTGAAAGAAAAGGAGTACTTGTTGCACCTTAGAGACTAACAAATTTATTTGAGCATAAGCTTTCGTGAGCTATGTTAGTCTCTAAGGTGCCACAAGTACTCCTTTTCTTTTTGCGAATACAGACTAATATGGCTGCTACTCTGAAACCTGTCTGGAGCTGAACACATGGATAGTTTCTACCCTGGGGTCAAAGGCTTGGGACAATTCCAGGCACCTGGTATTTTAAACACACCTGTTAGACTCCAGGTAGACTTAACCCTGCCTCTGTGCAGGGGTATAGACTGGACGACCTCTTGAGGTCCCTTCCAGCCTTACAATTATATGATTCTATGGCAGAGTCTGGTCATTTACCAACCAAAGATATACCTCATAGTTGTGCCCATAATCTGATGCATTAATAATCAGCTCCGTTAGGAAGAGAATGATCCCAATGGCTGAGAAGATGGCGCTAGTGATGTTCATTCCCAGGCTGCCTCTCACCTGAAAGACACATGCAGAGGGTCAGGCTGTGTGTAGGCAGAGAACAGGTTTGGTTAAAATAAGAACCAGCCCACCTGTGTCTTCTGGGAATGCTCCAGCACTCGTATGTTTTGAGCAGAACTTAATTGCAGAGTCACCTTTTTTCTATCAGATAAAATTGTGTTACAAGTCAAAAATGTAATCTTAAACCTAATGGATGTTAGTTGGAAGCTGAATAAATCTGAAAAACCTTGGCCAAGCAGAGCACTAGTAATTGCCACAAGACCAGTACTACAAGCATGGAAGTCCAAAAAGTGAAATTGACAACTGGAGCATAGATATCATAAGCATGGCCACCATAGAAAGATGTGTGTATTGTAACAGACATACCCAAGAAAAATTCTCAGAGATGTGGGATGCTCTCCTGGAAGTATCTGAATGATCCTGTTAAACGAATTGGCTCCCTTACTTCCCCCTCCTCTTTACCCATTTCATTTCCTGCGCATCTCTAATCCCCTCCTCTGAACTTTGCTTTTAATCTTTAGGTTAATTTAATAATTTTGCTTTAACTAATTGAATTTTGATAAACAAATTGTTTGTTTGTAAATTGTATAATACAAATAATTGATTTATATTTTAACCATTCATATTATATAGATACATATATACATAATTAAATGTTTCAAGTACAGCTAAGATTTGGTAGCAACTTGTTAATATATATATGAGAAGTTTATATATAGTCTTTTTATTTTGTATCTATATTTTGAAAAATTGTAATAAAAATGTAATAGAAAAAAAGATATAAGAATCAGCCCTGAACCCTTACACTCAACTCAAACCCTGCACTTCTTTGGGAAAGTTATATAAGCCCAGCTGACTCATATTATGATAACTGCTAGAGGTTCCAATGGAGATGGGTTCTTCATTGTGCTGGATGCTGTACACACACACACACACACACACACATACGGTCTCTGCCCCAAAGAGTTTATGATCTAAACACACAAGAGGGATAGTGAAACACAGAGAGGTGAAGGGAGTTGACGAAGGTTACCGGAAAAGTGAGGAATCAACTCAGCTCTACTGGCTCTCAGTTCAGCATCACTAGCCTATGCTTTGAGCTTGTCACCACTCCGTACTGCAGCTAGGACTGAGAATGGGGAGATGACATGAGAACAGCTTGGCCTTTCTCCATGGGTATTTTTTCTTCAGCCAAAAAAAAAAAACCCAACTCCCCCCTTTCCTCCCTGGAAATACTAGAACACTCATGACCAAAAAAACCGATTCTTCTTGGGGAAATTGTAACTGGATTTGGGGCCTTTCACCTCTATGCGACCAGCTCCCATCCAGACTAGTGACAAAGAATTGCTCCCATCTGACATTTCGCAGATTACATGAAAGGGGCTGGATGTCTCAGTCCAGTTCCTATTTGGACAAGAATCTCCAAGAATTTGGCCAGCATCCTGCACTTTGGCTATAGAAAAGAGGCCAAGAACTGACTGGGCTGGAAGGCTGATTTAGACGCTCACCTTCAAAGGTGGTCCCAGCAGGCCTGGGGTGAGGCGCACTGGTGAGGTGGTTTGGGGCTAATGTTGCACTGTCCATAGGCAAGTCATGCTAGGACAGGGTGGAGTTCTTGTCTGCCTCTAGTAGCTGAGCCACATGGAAGGTTTATAAAGCTGCTGCTGAAGCCACTTAAGGCTCCCTGTCTGCTAGATCAAGTAGTAGAGACTTTTCCTTCTAGTGCTGAAGGTTCCCAAGTTCTGTGGCTGGTTTAACAGTCACTTACACATGTTGTGTATGTTCCAGGGTAAATAGTGAGCTTGATTTTTCTGTCTTAGGACCTCTTATAAGCACTA
Source organism: Dermochelys coriacea (assembly GCF_009764565.3). NCBI lineage: Eukaryota > Metazoa > Chordata > Testudines > Dermochelyidae > Dermochelys > Dermochelys coriacea. Next base: position 10,016,992 of record NC_050073.1, on the reverse strand, counting down.
AATTCACTTAAAATGCAATTTCAGGGCTTATGTAATTTTGGGAATTCAAAACCCTGGACTGACTTTTAGGGCTTCATACAAGCCAAGCCTATGACACTTTGGAAGTTCACTTCTCATGACCACAGCAATAAACCATAGCAGTTGGCTATTTTAGCCCTTAGTCACCTGCGAAGCCTACCAATAGCTAGCTAATATATTTCCGGGAGTGTCTCATTGTTATCACAGTATGGCTCATGGGGAGAATTATACAAACGTGTCTTTCCACTTAGAAAAGACAGTTCCTACTATGCAGAGAAAAGAAAATAGCAGGTAAAAGGTAAGAGGCGGAGCTGGTTGAAATTTTCAAAATGTCATTGATGTGAATTTTTGTGGGGAGGGGACGAATGAGGAAAAAAATTCTGCAACATTTTTCATTTATTCCCATATTTTTTGATCTGCTGTAGGTTTCAATTCAGGAGAGCACTTAAACACATGCTTAATTTTTAGCACATCCTAAAGTCTCACAGATACTTAGTGCTTTGCGCCATAGCGGCCTCACTGGAAGTCCCCTTCTCTTTATTATTTTGAATATATTTCTGGCTACTTTAATTCTTCTAAATTCCCCCTTTTTTTGCAGACTCCCTGGACCCTTTGTCTTTCTTTTGTTCCCTGATAGCCTGGCTGCCTTTTCAGCAGCTGTTTGCAGCTCTGCTTTCTATTGGACTCCTTTCTATTGGGCTCCTAATTGAGGTTTATTAGTCAATAGAAAAATTGAAGGTAGTTTTTGGGCCACAAGCTGCTGCTAAAAATACTGAGGCAGTCAGCAGGGAGTAGTTTAAAATAGCCCCTTTTCTCCTTTGGCTCTTTTATTTTTCTCTTCTGTCTTCCTCTCCAACATATGTTCCAGCACAAGTTGGTCCAGTAAACGATATTATCTCACCCACCTTCTCCAACATTCCTTCTCCATGTTTTTGATGAACAAGCACTCTGCTCTCTCATCAGCAACTCTCTTCCTGGATAGTGCCCTGGGTGAAGCAGAGCTAAACTCTGAGTATCCCCCACATTAGGGAAAAGGAGGAAACAATATCTAGAAACTCACCAAACAGGTGTTGCGATGATTCTCAGCTGCAACCGAGAGGGATCCAGAAATGACGAACTGCCCGGGAAAGAGAAAACCATCATTCATATTTCATGCTTACAAGAATGATCACTGCCCCAAGTGATGTGATGGAAGCAAAGGGAAAGAATGGCACTCTTCCCTCAGCTGGGGCAGTCATAATAATTATACCAAGTGTTGGAGAGTAGTTTCCATCCAATAATGCTGCCATCCAGGTTCATCTAAATCCAGTTAAGGTGGTACCCATGTCATAATCTTTCCCCCAGATTCTCCTCCTCTTCTTTCCTGCTTCTGAGATCTTGCTCCTTTTTGACAACTGAACTTGCTCTTCTCCCCATAAATAGAGTAGTGACTGGATGGTCCTGAGAAGAGCTCAGGAAGTCACCAGGTTCCTCACCCCACCTTCCACCCAGTGCAGCTGTGCCATCCCCTGCCTATGTGTCTGCCTATGGAGATTATATAGTACTTCCATTGCCATGGGATCTGAGCATCTCCACATCTCAAGCCTGACCTGCAGTACCTCCAGCTGTTCCAGTGCTGTCCTCCGCAGCCTCCCAGCTGTGCTAACAGGTCTCAATCCAAACCTACAGTGCCCCCTGCTGTCACCTCCACACTGTTTTCTGTGGCGGATCAGTCACCATTTTCACTTGACGGTTGAATGGTCCCTGGTTTGGAACCTGGCAGGAGATTTGTCCTTTTTGCTGATCAGCCAAGGTTTTTCCTCTCCCCCCATTCAAGGCAGACAAACCCTAACAAGGCCCAGATCAGCCAAGGGTGTTGCAAAGGGATGGAGACCTGAGCATTGACCTCAGCTTAGTAAGCTAGAGGTGCTCAGACAGTGACCTCACAAAGGCCTGGGTCTTGACATCATCCAGGTACTCAGAGGTGCTGAGGCAATGACTTCACCGACGTCTGAGTGCCAGCATCAGCCCAGCAGAGGGGCTAAGGCAGGGGCTTCACAGCAGTTTGGCCTTTAACACCAGCCCAACAAGACAGTTTTGGTGAATAGGGTGAGCAGATTGTCAAAATGAGAAGCCAGGACACCTGACATGTAGAACAGGCAAGGTGGGGTAGCAGGGATTTTGAGAGTGGTATTCAGGGCTGGTAGTTGGTGGAACGCACCCGTCTTCCAAGTGTGTGTGAGCGGGTTTTATTGGGGGACTAAGGTGACATGTGTGGAAGGATTTTTGAAGCCTCGCATGGGGCACTGCTTGCTGCAGACAGCAAACTAATGATCTGCTGAGCAATAGCAGGAAATGGGTCTGCACATTAGATGGGCCAATAATCTACCAAGTGACAGCAGGAAGTGTGACAGTAGACTAAGTGCCAGTTTGGATGGACTAACGTTCTACTATATATCAGTCGAATGACATCTGCTGCAGGTTCCTGAGCTGGCCACACACTGCCTTTTTGCCTTTGTGGGTTTCTTTTGGTAGAGAGGTACTAGGTATCTGTTACTTATAGATGACCATAGCTACAGTTTGCATTGTCTCTTGATACATACAGGAAGTTTGAAGTAAATGAGGAGGAATCAGGAGATTTGGATTCTATACCGAGTGCTGCCACAATTCAACTAACTACATTACCTTGGGTGACTCAGTTAGCCCCTAGGTGCCTCAGGTTCCCCATCTGTAAAATGGGGAAAATAATATCTAACTCACTAGTGTTTTATTAGGTTTAGTTCACTCATGTTAGGAAGTGCATTAAGATCCTGGAAGTGTCCGTCTTCCCCTCTCTTTATCTTATGTGTATCACTATAGTCCTCATATATTGGTACAGCATTAATCATAGACAATTATATATACAAATGGCCATGCCATCATTTCATAGATGCTTCCATTTATTCTACTCACAAAAAGTCCTCCCCAGAAGGGGTATCCTCCAATAACAGAGATGGAAACGTACATGTAATATCCGACAAAAACTGCAGCCACACCCCCAAAGCCAATGTGCATCAGCCCAATCAGGATCTGGATGGCCTGTGGGAAGAGAATGGGGCAGTAAAAGGAGCCAATTCCTTGCCATCTTGTGAAGGAGCAAAGCACAATGTCCTGAGCAGAGCTGATTGGGAATTGGAATTTCCATCCTGTGGGAAATACTGGTTTTTTGACAGCTGTTTAAATCCAAAAATCTGAAAAATTTCAGTTTGGAAATGTTGAAATATTTAGTTTCAGTTTGTCAAACCGACTTAAAATATTTCATTTAGGCGTGGTTAACACTGGACTGAGTCTACCTGAGTCAGTGTGTTGCCTTATAAGAATTATAGTTGGGGTGCCTAGTGCCCCCATTCTCTGCTATTGGCTAAACTTCCTAGCTGGACTACATTTACATTTGTGGAATCATGGGTCTCCCATGACATACCATAGTGGTCCCGTAAAAGAGAAGATCGCAGTGCATCTTGGAAGATGTAGTTTGGAACAGGGAGCCAGTCCTATAGGGAGGAGTGACACCACCATCTGAACTACAGTTTCCTTGAGGCTTTGTAGCAGCTCAGGTGGATGCAGTTTAAATGTCGAACTGACCTGAGGGGAAACATTTCAGTTCAGTTTGATAAACTGAAGTACTTTGATTTGGGAAGTCCCAACCCAAAACAAAATATTTTGTGTTTGATTTTCTCAATGGAAAATTTTGATTTTGTGGAAACTACATTTCCCATTGAAAAAATGTGGTCCCCCTAGTAATCCCCTCAACAGTGATGGGAATCACCACCAAAGAATGAATCAGAGAATCAAATCTGTGTAAGCTTGAAGGCTTTTCTCTCTCACCAACAGAAGTTGGTCCAATAAATAAAAGATATTACCTCACCTACCTTGTCTCTCTAATATCCTGAGACCAACACAGCTACAATACTGAATATAATATGGAAGATATTGAATTTGCTGTCTGAAGTGGAAACTCGACAACATGAAGAAAAAGGAAACAAAACTTAAGAGTGACATCTATTTCCTGAGCAAATTCAAGACAGAAAATATCACCCACAGATGTCTCACCATCATACCCTCTGACCACGACATATAATTCCAAACATGCTGAACAGCTCTTCAGACGAACTTCAGAAAAACTAAGGAACCATTTATTGCACCTCATATATTGCAGAAGGGAGCATCTCAAACAAGAAATCGTCACATGCTCCCACACTGGAAGAAAAAAACAACACCACCAAGGAAGTTACCTGGAATCATGCAAAAAATCCAAAACAACTGTCAAAGAAATCTGATGACAAGCATCCAAATTAAAAACAAAATGTGAAACCAACTACAACTACTCCACAACCCCCAGAATACCACCTCTGGGAGAAATAAATGCTCCAGTACCCACAACATTGACAATACACAACAGATGAACATCAACATTTTATCAAGACTATCCCTAACTGCAGCTGAATTATCTATAATCTCTAAAGCCTGGTCTACACTGGTGGGCCGGGGGGGGGGAGAGAATCGATCTAAGTTACGCAACTTCAGCTATGTGAATAATGTAGCTGAAGTCAACGTACTTAGACCTACTCACCGCAGTGTCTTCACTGCAGTGAATCAACCGCTGCTGCTCCTCCGTCGACTCTGCCTGCGCCTCTCGTGGCGATGGAGTACAGGAGTCGACGGGAGAGCACTTGGGGATCGATTTAGACTAGACGATCTAGACTTGATGCGATAAATCAACCCCCGCTGGATCGATTGCTGCCTGCCGATCCGGCGAGTAGTATAGACATACTCTAAGGGACTGAACTTCTTCTGCACCACAGAACCCAGTACCATAGTAACATGTAGAGAACTAGAAGAATTCTTCTTCCGACTCCACCTCAAAGAATTATTTCACAATGACTAACACCACTCATAATTACTATATCCCCACTGACAATCAATCAATCAATCAAAAAAAAAGACTCATCTGACTGGACACCACAGAACAGACAAAACTACACTCTTGGCGATTACATTGATTGCTTCAAAAAAGAATTGACTATGAAATCCTTAACAACCCTCACATCCACAAAAATCTCTCTACTGCCAAGAGGACAACCATACAGTCCCAGAAATCTAACCAGAGAGTGATCCAACCAGAAAACAAAGGGGTTGCCATTGTAATCCTCAACTATGATGACTATGTTAATGAGACCAATTGACAACTCTCCAACACCACCTACTATGAAGAACTCAAATAAGACCCCACACCACAATTTACCCAGGAACGTAAGCATATTACCTCATCCTTCCCCAAATAGCTCCAAAAGAATCTCTACAAAATCATCTCACACGTACCCAACCCAGGGAACTTCTACCTGCTTCCCAAGATACACAAACAATGGAACCCAAGCAGACATATCATATCTGGCCATGGCACTCTTACTGAAGGAATATAGGGACGCATAGAAACCATCCTCAAACCACTCACCACACAAAGGGTCAGCTTCATCCAGGATACAACCAACTTCCTCCACAAACTCTGCAACATCAACAACCTCCTTTAGAACGCCACCCTTGCCACTATGGATGTCACCTCTCAATACACCAACATCCCTCACAGTGACAGCAAAGCTGCCTGACTCAAATATTTACAAGACAATGGACAACCCTCAGATACCTACTACAAACACATCACCAAACACATCCATTTCATCCTCACCCATATTATTTTTACATTCAACAACCAATACTTTATCCAAACCATAGCAACATCCATGGGTATTATGATGACTCCCCCAGTATGCTAAACTTTTCATGGGCCACCTTGAAGAAGTATGTCTGGACAAATGCACCATGAAATGAACGATATACCTGAGAAACATGGATGATATTTTCATCCTCTTGACAAACGACAAACTCTCTCATAGATTTCCACCACAACTTCAACAACCTTCATCTGTCTGTTAAACTCTCTCCCACACCAGCATAAACTTCCTGGACACAATGGTCAACTTCAACACTGGAACCCTACAGACAACTGTATACAAGAAACCCATGGATCACTACACCTACCCCTCTGAACAAATTCCCTGTGGGGAGACAAAACTCCACTGAAAGAAATGGGTCTGTGACTATGTACTCCAGTAGAGATTTTGGACCATGCCTTCTGAGCCAGAAGAGCCCAAACGTTGCAACAAGAAAATTCAACGAGGCCCATTCTCAGGACTCTGATGATCTTAACTAAAAAAGGTTAAGGGTTCACTTGATCATAATGTATAAGCACCTCTGTGGCGAAATAAAATTTAGTAACAGGCTCTTCAATCTAGCAGACAAAGGTCTAGCAAATCCAATCACTGGAAGTTGAAGCTAGACAAATTTGGACTGGAAATAAGGTGAAAATGTTTAACACTGAAAGTAACTAACCATTGGAACAACTTACCAAGGGTTATGGTGGATTCTCCATCACTAGCAATTTTTAAATCAAGACTGGATGCTTTTCTAACAGATATGCTTGAATTCAAACAGGAATTAATTCAGAGATGTTCTCTGGCTTATGGTTCTCTGGACTAGGTCAGACTAAATGATTCCAGTGGTCCCTACTGGCCTAAAACCAGTAATCTATTAACTCATTTATTTATTTATATTATTGTAAATAAACAGACAACCATTGGTTTATCCCTCTAGACTGATGGATAGAAGTTGCATGTTGGTTGATTTCACTAGTAGTTCAAGGCTGAATGGAATCAGCTCTGCACTGCAGTAAATAGGAGAGGGACCCTGGGTTTGAACTGCTTCTTCTCTGACCAGATCCTCAGTCGGTGTGAATTAGCACAATGGAGCTACACTGATTTATAACAGTTGAATAGCCATCCCCTTCTCCCCAATATGGGGCTGTTTCATTCCATTAGTTACAGAAACAGCTGGTTTATATTCCTTTCCCCAGCTTTTTCTTCTTTGCTTGATTAATCCTTATTTCTCCCTGTTTGGGCAGCTAGGACGATTCACTACCCCTGGAACTCTGGGTCTATATCCCTGACCCCAAAGCAATGAAGTCTCAAGAAGAGGTCAGACCTATCCTGGGTCCCTGAGGTGCCAAGTCACCTGATGGCACTGGCTTCTTGTCATCCTTCCCATAAAGCTGTTGGTAAAAGTAAAAAAGAAAAGGGTGGAGTCTGGAGTTTGTTCATGCTCAGTCATTCAGCCACCTGTGCATGCCCTTCTGCATTGAAATGACTCATTCTCATAGATTGAGAGCAAAGATCACACTTACCCCCAGGGCCTTGGGCTGTGCTTTGAGGAATATCTCCATCATCCCTACTTTCTTCAGCTGCGCAACCTGCTCAGTGGGACTCATGGGGTACATTGACCCAAGAAGTTGGTTCCTAGGGTTCATGACTGTAAACTGCTGAGGCCCACATTGCACCATCTCAGGAATCTGGGAAATGGCACCAGAGGCCCCCTGGCCTTGGTGGATGAAACCAGCGCTGTTTGGGGGCATGAACACAAGCACTCCATTGGCTGGTGCTGCCATGATAACGAAGATGCTGTATAAAAGAGTGATTGGCCCAGATTAAGCCATATGTAATAACACTGACTCCTCAAATTAGCTGAGTAGGAATCTTAGTTAGCTATTGCTCAACTCCTTTTGAGTCCCTGCCATGATTTTGTCCTTCTCCTGGACCTATAATTGGAGCACGAGCAACACCCTAAAGCTCAGGGTTGAGATTTCAAAAGCTGACTCAAGGATTCAGCCACACAACTCCCATTAATTTCAACTTTCTCATTGGGTTTTAAAATCTCAACCCAGGAGCTCTAGTGTCTCCATTCCACCCCTCCTTTTCCGGGTGCTTTTAACTTTCTGGATCTTTCACTTTTTGGGATGGAATTTTCCTGAGCTATGCAATTGATTTTCTTAGGGCTGATAGAGGGAGAAATTATCTCGGGTTCTTTGGCACAAAGACTCTGCTGTTGCTTCCATCTAAGTGAAGGAAACATTCCCGTTAACTGCAAAGGCATGGGATCAGACCTGAAAGCATTTACGAAAGAGCTGGCCAAAAATTTTCCACCAAAACGGTTTTTTGACAGAAAATTGGGTTTTCTATTAAGTGGATATTTGTGTGTGTGGAAAGGGTCTCCTTTGCACAGAACTTTTCTAGTTTTCATCACAAAACTGAAAGCTCTCAACCAGAGAGTTTCAATTCAGCTATGCTGCTGTGGTGCCTCATGGGATTTGTAATTCAGTTGCCACATATCCCTGTTCTCCTCTGCAGGCTGAGTTCCTTCACTGGACTACATCCCCCATCATGTGCCATGGCCAGGGACTCCCATGATGCACTGCCTCCATTTCCAAGAGGCAGGACCATGATGCGCCACAGGAAATGTTGTCTGACCAGGATTCCAGGCCTACAGAGGAAAAGGGGGGCACAGGATTTCCCGCCTTTCAGCATTTCCAAATCACAATGTTTTAGTATTCAGATTTCCATTGAAAATTGAATTTTTCTGTGGAAAAAAATGAATTTGTCACCTGGCTCTAGTTAACAACACAAAGGCTAGTTAATAACAATCTCCCAACACTCTAAAAGAAAGATGTCTGCAGAGGCACATATGCCTATGTCCCATTTTGCAAAACATTTACGGGTTCTTCCACATGGCAATGTACAGCACTAACCCCATAGGGGCCAGTCTTCACAACGCTTCCAGCTGCTGCTAGGTTTGGCATGTTAAGAGGCTCTAGATATTTTTTACAGGTTTCAGAGTAGCAGCCGTGTTAGTCTGTATTCGCAAAAAGAAAAGGAGTACTTGTGGCACCTTAGAGACTAACAAATTTATTAGAGCATAAGCTTTCGTGAGCTACAGCTCACTTCATCGGATGCATTTGGTGGAAAAAGCAGAGGAGAGATTTATATACACACACACAGAGAACATGAAACAATGGGTTTATCATACACACTGTAAGGAGAGTGATCACTTAAGATGAGCCATCACCAGCAGCAGGGGGGGGAAGGAGGAAAACCTTTCATGGTGACAAGCAGGTAGGCTAATTCCAGCAGTTAACAAGAATATCAGAGGAACAGTGGGGGGTGGGGTGGGAGGGAGAAATACCATGGGGAAATAGTTTTACTTTGTGTAATGACTCATCCATTCCCAGTCTCTATTCAAGCCTAAGTTAATTGTATCCAGTTTGCAAATTAATTCCAATTCAGCAGTCTCTCGTTGGAGTCTGTTTTTGAAGCTTTTTTGTTGAAGTATAGCCACTCTTAGGTCTGTGATCGAGTGACCAGAGAGATTGAAGTGTTCTCCAACTGGTTTTTGAATGTTATAATTCTTGACGTCTGATTTGTGTCCATTCATTCTTTTACGTAGAGACTGTCCAGTTTGGCCAATGTACATGGCAGAGGGGCATTGCTGGCACATGATGGCATATATCACATTGGTAGATGCACAGGTGAACGAGCCTCTGATGGTGTGGCTGATGTGATTAGGCCCTATGATGGTATCCCCTGAATAGATATGTGGACAGAGTTGGCAACGGGCTTTGTTGCAAGGATAGGTTCCTGGGTTAGTGGTTCTGTTGTGTGGTGTGTGGTTGCTGGTGAGTATTTGCTTCAGATTGGGGGGCTGTCTGTAAGCAAGGACTGGTCTGTCTCCCAAGACCAGTCCTTGCTTACAGACAGCCCCCCAATCTGAAGCAAATACTCACCAGCAACCACACACCACACAACAGAACCACTAACCCAGGAACCTATCCTTGCAACAAAGCCCGTTGCCAACTCTGTCCACATATCTATTCAGGGGATACCATCATAGGGCCTAATCACATCAGCCACACCATCAGAGGCTCGTTCACCTGTGCATCTACCAATGTGATATATGCCATCATGTGCCAGCAATGCCCCTCTGCCATGTACATTGGCCAAACTGGACAGTCTCTACGTAAAAGAATGAATGGACACAAATCAGACGTCAAGAATTATAACATTCAAAAACCAGTTGGAGAACACTTCAATCTCTCTGGTCACTCGATCACAGACCTAAGAGTGGCTATACTTCAACAAAAAAGCTTCAAAAACAGACTCCAACGAGAGACTGCTGAATTGGAATTAATTTGCAAACTGGATACAATTAACTTAGGCTTGAATAGAGACTGGGAATGGATGAGTCATTACACAAAGTAAAACTATTTCCCCATGGTATTTCTCCCTCCCACCCCACCCCCCACTGTTCCTCTGATATTCTTGTTAACTGCTGGAATTAGCCTACCTGCTTGTCACCATGAAAGGTTTTCCTCCTTCCCCCCCCTGCTGCTGGTGATGGCTCATCTTAAGTGATCACTCTCCTTACAGTGTGTATGATAAACCCATTGTTTCATGTTCTCTGTGTGTGTGTATATAAATCTCTCCTCTGCTTTTTCCACCAAATGCATCCGATGAAGTGAGCTGTAGCTCACGAAAGCTTATGCTCTAATAAATTTGTTAGTCTCTAAGGTGCCACAAGTACTCCTTTTCTTTTTGTAGATATTTTTTAAGTATTAACAAGCACTGGAAAGCAGATTGTGATCACGGTCTGTAAGTGGGAAGATTATTTCTAAGGATAGAGGGCTCTTTCATTTGGCAGACAAAGGGAAAACAAGATCCAGTGTTGGAAGCATAAATTCAGGCTAGTGCAAGCAGGAATTAAGAGGCTTGATGCAGAAATCCCTGGGGAGAAATTCTATGGCCTCTGTTACAGAGGAGATCAGACTAGATGACCATAATGATTCCTTCAGACCCTGAAGCTTTCAATCTAAATGCCGTTCTAACCTATGTGGTTAGAGGAAGGAAAGGCTAAAGGGCCGTGGAAATAGTCAGGACTGTCTCTTCCTTCCCAGAGATTCTATTCTCTCCAACCTGTGCAACCCCCTTTTGTCCCATTTCTGTTTCCCTTTCACTGGCTGGGCCCGAGTACTTTGTTCCTTTGCTGGGGGATGTTGTGGGAGTGGGAAGGTGGCAGGGTGACACTACTTGTGTCTATGTTTTCAAAAGAGCTGGAGGCACCGACCTTTATCAGCACCAAATGCTCACCCCAGATCCAGCTGTTATTAACAGGAGACATCACAGACAATATCAATACCAGTCTGACCTCTGAACACCGTCTTTTCATTCACTGGCTAGAGCCACGTCATTAGGGTTACCGGGTGTCTGGTTTTCAACCAGAATGCCCAGTCATAAGGGGACCCTGGCAGCTCCAGTCAGCTTTGCTGACCTGGCCATTAAAAGTCCAGTTTGTTGGCGCAGGCAGGCTCCCCACCTGGTTCCGCTATCCAGGAAGCTACCGGGATCTCCCTCTGGCTCCTAGGCAAAGGGATAGTCACGAGGGATCTCTGCACTGCCCCCACGACCAGCACCACCTCAGTTGCTCCCATTGGCCAGGAACCGCGGCCAATGGGAGCTGAGGGGGCAGCGCCTGCAGGTGCGGGCAGCACGCAGAGCCATGTGGTCATGCCTCCACCTAGGAGCTGGAATGAGATGTGGGTAGCTTCCTGGGAGCTGCCTAAGGTAAGCACCATCCAGAGCCTGCACCCCAAACCCCTTCCGTGCCCCAACCCCCTGCCCCAGCTCTGAGCCCCATCCTGCACCCCAAACCCTGCCCCCCCAGATCCCACATCACCAGCAGAAGCCCTCACCCCCTCTTGCACCCCAACCCTGCGCCCCAGCCCGGAGCAGACTTCTGCACCCCAAACCCCTGGTTCCACTCCAGAATCTGCACTCCCAGCCTGAGTTCTCACCCCCACCACACACCCCAACTCCTTGTCCCAGCCTGGATCCCCCTCCCCTTCCCACACCCTGAACCCCTCATTTCTGGCCTCACCCCAGAGCCTGCACCCCCAGCTGGAACCCTACCCCCCTCACACCCCAACCCCCTGCCCCATCCCAGAGCCCCCTCCTGCACCTCAAATCCCTCATCCTTGGCCCCACCCCAGAGCCACACCCCCTGCCAGAGCACTCCCTCCCTCCCACACCCCAAACCTCTGCCCCAACCCGGAGCCCTCTCCTGCACCCCAAACCTCTCATCCCTGGCCCCACCCCAGAGCCCATGCCTGCAGCTGGAGCCCTCCCCCGCCTCAGACCCCAACCCTCTGCCCCAGCCTGGTGAAAATGAGCGAGTGAGCAAGTATGGAGGAGAGCGAGCGATGGAGGGAGAGGGGATGGAGTGAGTGGGGGCATGGCCTCAGAGAAGGGGTGGGGCAGGGGTGTTCGGTTTTCTGCAAATAGAAAGTTGGCAACCCTACAAATAGCGGAGAGCAGCTGACACATGAAAAGATTTGAATCAATGCAAGCAAGTTATGTTGCTGCTCCACCTTTCTGTGTGAACATTTTCTAGGCGTTTGGGAAGTGACGCTCACATAGGTGCATGCTGCTTTGAGCCACAAATTTCTCCCCCCTCCTCTCTTCCCCACTTGTCAGGTAATCGGATCTGGTGCTCTCTAAATTCTGACCTCATTTTTCTACAAAGAGTCCTGAAAGGATCTCAGGGCATCCCCATGACCGTCTCGCCCAGTATGGCCACCAACTCCCAGTTTTAACAATCACCCAAGGAGACTGTTTGCTGATGCACTTACTCTGTCACCACAACTGCTCTCCTCCGTCCAACTGTGGGTGACTCCAAGCCTCACCAGGAAATTCTCACAGGCTCAAGCAGAAGGGGTTTATTAGCATCAGACTTTGAATCCTGCCCTGACGGTCACACTCAGCTCCTCCCTCCGTCTCTGCCCTGTTTTACTGCAGGACTCCAAAGTCCCATTCTCTAGTCCTGGTCCCTTCCCCCATTCCCATCAGGGTTCCTCATATGCCTTTTCCCCATCCTAATGACCATTTGTTCTGGCTCAGAGCATATGGGGCTCCACACAGGAGCCCACCAACACTACCCTTTGGCCACCAGGGTCACTACTGAGTAAAACGAGACCCTTCCTTTTCCTAAAAAGAAAAGGAGTACTTGTGGCACCTTAGAGACTGTTTGCCTAAAGGGAACTGCCACAACTGGTTGGACATGTTCAGATCAAAACTTTTGATTGTTTATTCCAAAACCCAGTTTTTCATCAGAAATGTTGCCAGGTTGCACCAGCTTTCCTCAAAATTTGTTGACGGTTCATTGGAAAGCTGAACACACAGAAAAAAAATTGTCTGAAAACTGAATAATTTTCAGCTTTTCGAAGAAAACTGGGAATTTTCCACTGAAAATTTTGATGAAAACGACCATTTTAATTGACATTTGCCATGGATAAAAGGCCTTTTTTCAAACAGCTGTAATAAGAGCATTCAGTACTTATAAAGTGCATTTAATCTCCAATGCATGCACTCTCTCTCTCTCTTTCTGTAGCATCCTACTTTGCTACATCTATGCATATTAAACATTTAGGAACTTTATATTAAGCATTTACCACTAAGAGAAATTGTGAGGCTCTGTGATCTTAAATGCCAGCAGTACACAGATAATACCCATCTCTGGATCTCCTTGATATCAAATAAATACTCTCTGTGATGGGGCAAGGCCAGATGGCTATGGAAAAGTAGTCCTTTTGGGATCCGGGAAGTAGACGGGCGAAGCCCATCCACTGCTAAAGGATCCCCCCCAGCCTAGAAGGGGGATCCACAGGACCTAGATTCCAATTAATTTCGGGGAACAACTAATGAAATAACAGGGACAGGAGTGCGGTCAAAGGGTCAAACTAAGGGAACCGGACGGGGACACTGAACAGAGAACCCTGGACAGCGCCCACTGTTTCTCAAAGGCGTCAAGGGAGTCAGAGGACGCCGCCCAGAGGAACTCTGCCCGAACATGTGAACGGACCGAGGACCGAAAATAGGCCCCACAGACACAGGAGACTCCATCGGCCAACCTCCTCACCCTGGTTTTATAGATGGCCATTTTTGCTAGGGCAAGAGGAGGTTGACCAGGAGATCCCGTGACTTTGTGGGGCCATGGATAGGGAGTCCATAGATAAGTAGGTGAGGGGAAAAGTGCAACCAAAAGCGTAAAAAAATATTGGTGAGGAGCCGGAATAGGGGCTGCAGCCTGGCACACTCCAGGTAGACATGTGCCAGGGTATCCCTCATGCCGCAAAAGGGGCAGGTGTCTGGGATTGAAGTGAACCACGCCAAGTATACGCCCATGCTCACGGCTCCGTGAACGAGCCACCAACTGACATCCCCGGCGGGCCTTGGGACTAAGGTGGAATATAGGCTGGCCCACCGGGGCTCCTCACCCTCCAAAGGTGGCAGGAGGTCCCGCCATTTTGTATCGGGGCGGGACACGAGGGTGCGGGCGTGAGGGTGTGGAGCACGAGCGTGTAGAGATGTTTTCTTGGTGCGGTTTGAAAGCAGACCGGCTGCATCTCGCGCAGCCGGCTTCTAGTGAAGGGGTGAAGGGGTCGGTTGGGTCCACGGGGCAGGGGTCCAATTAAAAGGTCCGGCAGGCCTGGGGTAAGGGGTGGGCAGGGCGTGCCCTCGTGCAGGACCCGGTCGAGATGAACCCGAGCAGCGGGCGGCAAAGCAGCCTTCACCTCCTGAAGTATGCACCGGGGAGTACAAGATCTGGAAAACCCCATGCGCTGAGCGAGCGTCAGGGGATCCAGCCAGTCTCCCCGGTCATAGTCCAGGAGGTCTCCGACTCTTGTGACCTCTGCCAGGATCAACCTCTGGCGCACCGAGTGGGACTCCGTCAGCTGCACACGGAGTTGGGGGTTGTGTAGCAGGGGCTCCGCGAGGAGATCTGCCCCCTCGGTGGCTGCCACGGTCCTGGTCATAGTAAAGACTTTCCAGGTCCGGAGGAAGTCCTGGTAGAAGACCGGCAGCCCAGAGAGGTCTCGCGGAAGACCTCTCGGATGGAGATAAAGGAGCTGCCGGTCGTATCGGAGCCCTCGGAAGCGGCACAGGAAGGCGTGCGCCAGTATGCTCCACGCCGGACTACCTGCACCATAAAGGAGCCACTGCAGGGTCTGGAAGCGGAAGACATGGACCTGAGTGAGCAGACATTTTAGGCCCTGCCCTCCCTCCTCCAGAGGTAGATGAAGAACTCCTGCAGGGACACAGTGCAGTCCTGACCAAAAGAACTCCAGAATCGATGTCCAGAGGTTGGCCAGGAAAGCCGGGGCCGGGACCAGGGTGTTGAGCCGGTACCAGAGCATGGACAGGACTAGTTGATTAAGCACTAGCACTCTCCCTCGAAGGGAGAGGCACTGGAGTAGTCCTGTCCATTTCTGGAGCCGCTCTATCACCCCGCCCTCTAAATTCTGCCAGTTCTCCGGCGGAGAGGGATGCGTGGCAGAAAGGTAAACGCCCAGATAGAGCAGCGGACCCGTGCTCTACGGGATGGCTTGAAGCGCGGGTGGGCAGGGGCTCGCCTGCCGCCAGTCCCCTACCACCAAGCCAGAGCTCTTGACCCAGTTGACCCACGTAGAGGAGGCTGCTGAATAGATGGCCTGGCAAGCCTCCACTCGCACCAAGTCGCCTGGGTCCTGGACCATGAGGAGCACGTCATCAGCGTACGCCGACAGGACCAGCCGCAGCTCCGGCTCCCTCAGCACCAACCCTGTCAACCTCCTTCGGAGGAGACAGAGGAAGGGATCGATCGCCAGAGCGTAGAGCTGGCCTGAGAGGGGGCACCCCTGCCGTACTCCTCGCCCGAAGTTGACCGGTTCGGTCAGGGTCCAGTTGAGTCTTACCAGACACTCTGCGGAAGCGTACAGCACCCGGAGAAAGTTCACAAACCTGGGTCCGAAGCCAAATGCCTGCAGAGTGCTCAGGAGATACCCGTGATCCATCCTGTCGAACGCCTTCTCTTGATCTAAGGACAGGAGGGCGAACGACAAACCATCCCTACACCCAAGTTCCAATAGGTCCCGGACCAGATAGAGGTTGTCGAAGATGCTGCGGCCCGGGACGGTGTAGGTCTGGTCTGGGTGGACCACGTCCGCCAGCACAGACCCTAGCCTCAGGGAGATGGCTTTTGCCACGATTTTGTAGTCCGTGCTGAGGAGCGAGACGGGACGCCAATTTCGTAAATCGCGGAGGTCCCCCTTCTTCGGCAATAAGGCGAGCACGGCTCGCCTGCACAAAAGAGGGAGGACCCCGCTCTGCAAAGACTCGGCCCAGACGGTGACTAGGTCTGGGCCCAGGATGTCCCAGAACACGCGGTAGAACTCCACGGTCAGCCCGTCCATGCCCGGAGATTTATTGGTGGGCATGCGACGGAGGACTTCCGAGAACTCGGCCAGAGTGAGAGGCAGCTCTAGCCGGTCTCGGTCGCACACGCTGACCGTCGGGAGCTCCTCCCACAGCACTCTGCAAGCGTTAGGATCGGTCGGGTCCGGGGAGAATAGGCTTGCGTAGAAGGCTCTCGCCCTCTCGCACATCTCCACCGGATCCGTGAGGGGGGTGCCATCTTCTGCCAGTAGGCAGATGATATGTTTCTTAGCCCCCCTCTTTTTTTCCAGGGCGTAGAAGAAGCGGGAGCCGCAATCCATCTCCCGAAGGAGACGGATGCGGGATCGAACAAAGGCACCCCGGGCCTGATGGTCCTCGAGGCTCCGGAGCTCCTCCCGCTTCTCCCGGCACGCTCCGCAGAGGGATGGATCCTCGGGGCTGGCGGCCAGACGCCTCTCCAGCTCTAAGACCTCCCGTTCCAACTGCTCTATCGCCGCATCCCTCCGTCGGCTGGTGGCCCGGGTGTAGTCACGGCAGAAGAGCCGGGCGCGCACCTTCCCGACGTCCCATCACCGCCGTGCCGAGGGAAAGGCACGCCGCTGCCCTCGCCAGGCCAGCCAGAACTCCCGGAAGGACGCCACGAAGCCCGCATCCTCCAGCAAGCTGTTGTTAAAATGCCAATAGGCCGGCCCAGGCCTCTCCGCGCATAGGGAGGCTGTCACGGTGGCTATGTGATGGTCAGAAAATGGGGCCGTCCGGATGCTGGAGGAGTGGGCTTGTGAAAGATGAAAGCGTGATAAATAAATGCGGTCCAACCGGGAGTGGCGTGACCGATGGGCCTCCACCCGGACAAAGGTGAACGTGGAAGTGTCATCCGGGTGGTGGTCGCGCCAGACGTCCACCGGGGAGTGGTGTTCGACTATCTCCTGGAGGACGGCGATGGCAGCCGGGCTCTGCTCGGTCCCCGAGCGGTCCCGTTCCTCAAGGGTGATGTTAAAGTCCCCTCCCAGGACCAGGCACTCCTGAGGATCCAA